>NC_092794.1:40506585-40788529 GCF_918797505.1 Bemisia tabaci | reverse complement strand
GTCAGAAAGTTGCAACTTTTCTATGATGTTGTTGCAACAAGTTGCAACCGTGGCTACTTGGGCGGTGTTCCGCGGTTATCAACATCCATAATGTAGGGAGGAACCCAGTAGATGTTCAACGCTCCCGTGCGTGGGGAAAACACGGTTATTAATTCCGCATAGCACTTACGGCTTTCTTGCCTAAAACTAGCCGAACATGAAAATAAATAAAACCCTATTATTATGAATTTGAAATAAAATCGGTCAATTTTTAATCATCCAAACAATTTCTGGGAGTCTTTCGGACGATTAGTGATATTTGAGAAAGAACGGAGGCCTCTTTCAGTACAGTTTTCTGGTCAGACGCTTCTGAGCCCGTTCTATCAAAATTTCATGTTTGCAGTCACTATCTCTTCGCTATTAAGTACAGTAGAATACCAGAGGGTCCGCCTTTCGCCTGCTCTGCGGTCAAACGTACGGGGATTAGTGTCTAATGTGAAGTATCGAGAAATCATGAAGAAACGTAATGCAACAAACAAATCGAAAGCACAATGGTATGCGGTTAAGCGAAGAAGATTGAACAATTGGACTATATTTTCCGATTTTTTTTTATTTCTTTTTTCTCTTTTGGAATTAACATTTTAGGCTCTCGTCATATCCAAGTGAAGTGGTCTAAGTATAATTCCAATCTCTCTCCACATCAAAAAATTAATTAAAGTAACTCGATTTTCAGGTTTTTTTTTTTTTTTTTTTTTTTTTCAAATTCATTTCCTTTACTTTCTTTGGATTGGAAATATCCGAGAACATCCTGTGTTCTAACTTCCTGACGGCTTTTCAGTTAATAAAGAAAACTCATCACAAATAAAATGACGGTACATAAACTAACTGAGATCCCTTTCCGAAATATACCCTCGTTATTTGAATATTGCGGGGAGCATATCATAATCGATGAATATACTTATGTACAAAGTTGGGTTCAAACCAAATATCGACGGTGAAACTACCAAACCACGTATCTCGTTTGCGGTGTTTAAAAATCTACGCTCACATTTTATTTTTTTGAAGTAGACCAAATCAATATCATTCCTTGAAATTTTCACGGAATTTTCTCCGCACAAAGAGGAAAAATCACAGAAATTTTCAAGATTGGATGTTAAGTAGTTTTTCAGTTAAAAAATAAAGTATGACAGGAAGTCTGCGACGTCGCAAACCGAGATACGTGGTTTGGTAATTTCACCGTCGATATGCAACTACTTCAACTCTGCGGAGTGCCGGGTTGGATACGCTTGATTTTGCGGGCGAAATCTAAGATCTGCCCAGGCTTTCGCGATAAAATTGCGAATGGGGGAAGTTGCATTTATTCTTTACACCCTCCTCTTTTAACTAAATTAGGGAAAATTTAAATTTTTAGTTCTTTTACGTGTAAAAAAATCAGGTTATCTGGTATGGTCATATTTAACAAATGGCGGATGAACGACTGCCTGAGGAGGTACTGAAATTGTTTCCTCTTGGAAGGAAACGTATTGGAGACGCCCAGCAAAATCTTGGATTGGTGGCATTCAAAATGAAATTTCGAGGATCTATTTACCAGATGACCTATATTCCGATAGACAAGGATGGCGCTTATAGTGGGGCCGATAACTAGAAAATATCATAACAATCGTGCACTTCTGGAAGAAAGCATGAAAATTTCAGGGATTCATCTCTACCCTATAGACATTCGATTTAAACATAGACCCCAAAAATCTGAGCCCCCTGGGGGGGTAGGGGGGCCCCCAAATTTTGAATTTTGAATAACTTTTGACCAGTTAATGTTAGCGTATTTTTTTATGACAGAACGATGGGAAATTTTATCAGGAACAAAAGTTGTTCTTATGAATTTTTCTGTAGGATCGATACTTAAGGCGTAAAACGGGAAAAACCATCGGGGGACGGGGAACCGGCCTTATTGAGGCAGATCCGCGCGCCGCGCTGCCCGCCGCGGCAAGCGCGCGGCGGCGCAGTACCGTGTTACCGACGAATCGACGGCTTGTCTGGGTTTCATCTCGATGATGAGCCGTTTTAAAAGTAATCATGAATACATCGTAATGCCTAAATACTTATTCTTAATAATATATAAGACCTGCTTTCTATAAAAGATACATAAAAACAAGCAGGCAAAATACTCCAATATTAGAGCAATATTAAAACTTTTGCGGATTACGGTGAGAAATTGTGTGACTTTGTTTTGAAGGAATGGCACTCTGTTACTCGACTCGATGTGATATGGGATGATTACAGAGCTGATAGCTTAAAATTAGGAGCAAGATTGAAAAGAGGATCAGGAGTCAGGAGAAAAGTAACCCCTACTACACCGATACCGAGAAACTGGCATGAATTCTTGCGGAATGACGAGAATAAAAAAGAACTTTTTAATATGCTATCCGAAAAGCTTGTCAAGCGTGAAGTTGACCTAGAAATAATTGCTACCAACGGCAATCGTGTTTTAAGCAACGCAACTCAAAAAAAATTCCACAATCTTCAGCCGTGTACTCATGAAGAGGCAGATACGCGGATTTTTCTACATGCTAAAGACGCAAGTCAGGCTGGCTTGAAATCTATTGTTATCAGAACTGTCGATCTTGATGTTGTCGTCTTAAGTACGGCAAATTTCCACAAGCTTGATCTAGATTACTTGTGGATACTTTTTGGCACCGGCAAAAATGTAGAGTTTATACCCATTCATATTTTGGCAAGAGAGTTGGGCATCTCAAAATCAGCATCACTCCCATTTTTTCATGCATTGACCGGGTGTGATAACACTTCCTCCTTTGCCGGATATGGTAAAAAGTCTGCCTGGCAAACATTCATAAGAAACCCAGAATTTACTTGTACTTTTCAGGAACTATCCGAAATGCCAGAAGATCCCTCCAACTGCATAGAGAGGGTAGACAAATTTGTAGTCCTCATGTATGACAAATCCTCGTCCCAAACATCCGTTGACGCTGCCCGTAAAGAACTATTTACTAAGAAAAAGAGGTTTTTTGATCGGCTTCCGCCGACACGCGCGGCTCTTCATCAACATATTTTAAGGAGCGCATACCTATATAGCCGGTTACTGTTGGGGTCAGTGCTTGGTCCGAGAGCCAATTCTTCCGGACCCCCAATCGTGGGGCTGGAAGAAAACATCTGATAGCGTGGAATGGGAGCCATTGTGGTCAACTAACCCAGAGGCGTCAATTGCCTGCAGAGAGCTTTTGAGCTGCGGTTGCAAAAGTTGCGACACCAACCGATGCAAGTGCAGGAAAGCATCTCTGCAGTGCACATTGCTGTGCAATTGCGGCGATTTGGAACTATAAATTCTGGCCCGGCTTAAAATCATCGTATGTGCCATAGTTTCCCTATGCTTATAAGTGTTTTTTCAGATGAGCCAGAATTTATAGTTCCAAATTGCAAAATGCAGTCCGATTATAATCCAATTAAAGTATACCTCTGCATTCAAAATTCAAAACAAAACTCAACAATCAAAACTCTATTAAATTATTATGAATTAAAACAAAACAGTCATAAAAAATGTTGATGATTTAAGGGTGGAGTAGGTTAGCGGGTCGGATTCCTCCCCTCACTTAACTGAGCCGGTAGTCCAACCCCGCACTGCTACATAAGCTCCGGAGATGTGGTCTTGGTGTTTAAGATATGGACCAATTGCGAATGTTTCCTACATAAATTCCTGTAAGCACTGTTTTCACTTCAATTTTTTTTTTATTTATTTTTTTTTTTTACAAAATTAGGTTCCCTATCTTAAAACTCTGGAAGCCGTCTTCTGAGAACTTTAGCGTATGCAAGCATATTTAGATACCATCTTGGTGGCGCAGCACCGAAAAAAAAAAAAAAAAAAAAAAAAAAAAAAAAATCATTTTTAGGCCATCATGGTCTGCAAAGAGGATTTGTGAGTTTTAGCCAGCCCCCCCCCCCCCCCCCCCCCGAGATAACTGTGCGTCAGATTTTATTTTGTTCGCTTAATGTTTGATACAGCTATCACTTGCGGTATAATAAACTCGACAAATCCATTCAGCGCAAAACAATCCGGAACTTCAGCTCTCAACCCCTTCTGTTGCCGTGCGCTCGCTAGTGTATGTGTATATATATTACCTACAAAATTTAAGCCCTATTTTAAAGGTGCTTAAGTAGGACGATGTATTCATGATTACTTTTAAAACGGCTCATCATCGAGATGAAACCCAGACAAGCCGTCGATTCGTCGGTAACACGGTACTGCGCCGCCGCGCGCTTGCCGCGGCGGGCAGCGCGGCGCGCGGATCTGCCTCAATAAGGCCGGTTCCCCGTCCCCCGATGGTTTTTCCCGTTTTACGCCTTAAGTATCGATCCTACAGAAAAATTCATAAGAACAACTTTTGTTCCTGATAAAATTTCCCATCGTTCTGTCATAAAAAAAATACGCTAACATTAACTGGTCAAAAGTTATTCAAAATTCAAAATTTGGGGGCCCCCCTACCCCCCCAGGGGGCTCAGATTTTTGGGGTCTATGTTTAAATCGAATGTCTATAGGGTAGAGATGAATCCCTGAAATTTTCATGCTTTCTTCCAGAAGTGCACGATTGTTATGCTTATCGGCCCCACTATTAGGTGTAGCAAAGCGCCCGCCAGGAGCACTGTAAAAGCGACGGGTAAATAACATAAAAAAATACGCCATGATCATGTTGATCATTGATATTATGGTCAAATCAATTGAAAGCAATTTTTTGTAGACTGACTAATTAGGAATCAAAACATTTGTTTAAAATAAAACAATGTAATGTTGTCTAATAATATTTAAGCAATTTTTTTTTTTTTTTTTTTTTTTTTTTTTTTTTTTTTAATTGAATAAGCCTCAAGATATTCAATATCCGTTCCCTGCGGTAAACCCGTTTCACGATCGTGAATTTTTATGACACATAATAATTGTAAGGAGCCTATTGTGTTAAATATATAAAGAAATGAGCGAGCATAAACAGTTAAGGAAATTTGAGAAGGAATTATGAAATGCCGTAGAAAAAGTAGATGTCATTGCACTCATGCATCATTTTGTCAGTCGGACGGACGAAAATGAAACACAAGAAGACGCGGCCGAATTAGAGCCACCATTCAAAGCCTGGACAAGACTTTGAAATCGAGGAGGTTGAGCGAATTGTCGCCGTCCGTTGAATCAACTCGAAATCGCTGATTCTGAGCGAACTATCCGGCCGTTGATAGTTAACTCAAGATTTCACTTTCATCGGAGAAGAGACCGATCCGAGGTCCTGATTTTAACCGCATGCGTTCCACATCCCCTCGCGCCTCCAAAGGGGTTGACAGCGCAGTACGCGTTCCGATCCCCGTCCAGATTTCAATACCGAGGGAATTCCCGGTACAGTTGCCTCTTGATACCTGAGGCCGAGGCAACTCGGATATGAGCTATTGCGGTCTCTGCTCAAACATTTATACGACCAATTTTAGCCATGGAGTGATTTCCTGAGAGCCGATAATATCACGAATTTCTCATACAACCTTTCAAAACTGGCTTGCTTTTTGAGCAGCCGATACGGCCATCGAACCGGAGTTTAAATGGAAGCTGATAATAACTCAAAGCTGTGAAAAAAATTTTGAGATGAGTGTAGGAACGGTTTGTAAATAACGAGGAGAGGCGGGCAAAGCGGCTAAAATCCTATCTAATTTTTGCCATTAGGTATTCTGTTGAATTGATGTTGCCACGGACTGCTAACTGTGTCCACACATGGTTTCTGTTCAGCATATCCATAAGTAAGTATTTTTACACGTAAAATCTAATTTTCACGTCAGAAAGTCGACACATTTCGATTTTTTCGATTTTATACGGAAAAATGATGGTTTTTCGGGATTTTCTCTCAGGAGTTCGACAGAACTTTTCCTTTCTTCGCCGAAGTTATTACGTAGCGCTTTTCTTTAAGAATTCGATAAGATTTTGCTGGGGGAAGATCAAAAAATTTAAACTCGTTCGAATGGCTTTCTACATTCACAATACACGGTCTCGTCAAAGTGCGTCGTTGAAAAGTTGGATCGAATGAATTCTCTTGTTGTGCTACTTTCCTTTTTTGCAATCTCTGTAAATGAAATTTAAAGGGGTTGATATGTGCGAGTTAATGACGGGCCTTATCAACACATTGTGTTGGAGTTCACTGCTTGTTTTCTTATACTTTCATTACATATAAATTCCTCTGATGTTTCTGTCTTGTTCTCTCTGATTTCATCAGTAAAAATGTCCTCATTTCATTTCCTTTACCTTTTATATTTTCATTTTTCGTAGCATCTGTGTCCATTTACAATTATTATTTCAAAACTAGGGGGCTACGTTCCCTGACCGCTACGCGGCCCAACCCCCTGAAGGCGCTCCGCGCCATGAATGGGTCGCTTCGCGGCCCTACTTTTACCCTCCTATCAATGTTAGTTTTATTTTTCCCCTAAAAAATTACGATATGAGGTACAATTTACTTTCAGAATGAAATAATTTTTGGTTTTGATGAATGAAGAAATGTTTTTTTTTTTTTTATGTCTAAAGGACGCGTTTCGGAATGACTGCTTGGTGAAATATTGCAGTAAAACAACGATCATTGATAATCATGTAATAATTGAGAAAGTCAAGAGTCGGGGATCGAACCCACAACATGATCTCCGGGGATGCATCCGACGTCTTAGACGACTCGGCCACCGCTCATTTGAAGATACACGGTGTGAATCTTGTGTAGATAAGTATAGAGCTGATGCGCAGATTTCCAGTCAGAAGGTCTACAGACATAATGTCTACTGCAAAAATGTCTACTTTTTATTGTCTACTACACAAATGTCTGCAGTTGGTATGTCTACCATTAAGAAGTTTATTAAAAAGAAAGTCTATTTGTTGAAAGTCTACCGTGTACGGTGACTATAAACGTGTAGACTGTGGATTTAGTGTAGACATTATAAAGAATTATTAATTTAAAAAAGAAATTACTTAAAATGTCGTAAAGCCTGCCTCAGAGCTTTAAGCAGCTGGGTCGTCTGGGTTTTCGTCGTCTTGGTCGTTTCGATTTTCCGGGAACACCTTAAGGCAATGCCCGATTACATGCAAGTATCTGTCAACCATATTATCTCCTTTGTAGAAGGTATACCGAGCAGCAATTCCTTCAAGTCTTCTCATATTCCTCCTGTACGATTTTTTAATCGGATGCCTGATTCTAATGTGGCCCGCCAGTAATTACAAAATCAGAATTTTAGTAACGCGTATGAGGTATTACCAAGTCGCCAATTTTGCAGGGAAAATTATGATTTATTATTTATAGGTTATGATTTTTCAGAATTTTGCGGGAAATTATCCATTACCGGACATCTAATTATGTAGACATTTATAACTGTTGACATGTAGTAAATAGACTTTCTTTTAAAAAAACTTTTTAATAGTAGACATACTAACTGTAGACATTTGTGTAGTAGACGAAAAAAAGTAGACATTTTTGCAGTAGACATTTTTGCAGTAGACATTTTTGCAGTAGACATTTTTGCAGTAGACATTTTTGCAGTAGACATTATGTCTGTAGACCTTGTGACTGACAACCGATGCGCAGGCTACCCAGCTACTGCGCAACCTCTTCGACCACTGCGCATCCTCCCGCGCATAGCGGTAGCAGTCCCGGACCATTCCGTAAATTCACTCAATTTTATAACGTGATTTTAAACAAACCTGGGTCCTATTTCCGAAATCTGATTAAAACGGGCTCATCTAGGGCCTATTACCTGTCGATTTACCCAAAAATCATGGAAATCGGCCGGGTAGAACGCTCGAACGAACTATGACAAAATGTATAAATTTACATTGTTTAAATGGGAGAATTCGCAACTTTACCACTTAATATAAAAAAAACCTGGGCCATATTTTGAAAATTTGAAAAGAGTTGGCTTATCTAGAGACAATTGCCCGTCGATAGCCGCAAATATCATGAAAATTGGCCTGGTAGAACGCTGGATTTAAGCGTTACCAGTTACGCAAAATTAGGAGGTCTTGGAGCTTATATGAAAGATAGTTTTCCCTAGTATACATTTGAACCTTCAAACGGAATCGATTTGTTTTAATGGTATATCCCGCTAAATCGTGGGTTTTCCTATGAAGAAAGCCTCTCGTCCTTCCCAGACTTTACCGTTGCCAAGTAAGTTTCTATTTCACGACTTTTTCCAGTTTAAACCCATGGATAATATTCACATTAATCTTACAATCTGGCAACCCATCGACTGAAATAGAAAAATGTGGAATCACTTAAAAGTGAAATCCTTCGAAGCTAATATTAATAATGATATTTTTCATCAGGATTGCATGATGAATCCAAATCCATTAGAATGAAGGAAAAATTCACAGATGATTAAAAAACTGGTGAGCAACTTTTGGTCCACCAGTAGCCAGAGGGCCTTAATGACAAGGGTCGGGCCGCCAGGTAAAGGCCCGGCACAATGGGAACAATACCCCGGTGAGCTCAGCGCTGACCCAGCAGCTCCTCGCCGGGATCCGACGTTGCAATTATCGGCTCGCCCGAAAATACCCGAATTTTTATTCTGTCTAATTGGTTCCCTAGTGGAAGTGAACCTCATGCGGCGGGAGGTTCGCAGGTGGTTAACCTTCCGCAGCGGGGACTAACCTCTTGCAACCTCAAGCAAGCACCCGTCGCATGGAGTCGCATGGAGTTCACACCCTGTTCCAGGAAAAGCTGCATGAGGTGACGGGTACTACCTCCCGCGAAACCCAGGAACCTCCCGCCAAGCTCCCGCCAAGCTCCCGCAAGCCCTAATCACCTCAAGCAAGGGCCACCAACCCCATGCAGCTCACTAATTACACTGCCTCTGCACACAGTGGGCAGTTCCAGATCAAAGGAAGGAGGAGTTGAGCTTAAAAATCAAATTTCTTTCTCAAAGAAGAGGAATTTACTAAAAAATTGAGTCAAAATTGCTCTAAAAATTAATGTGGTATTTGAATCATGTTAATCCACGGATTTCATCCTAAAGCTGGTCTCATTTCTGCGTTTAACACAGCCAGAAGTCAAGAAAATAAACTTCTAAGGCATAAATACATGTAATATACTTATGTCAAAAATCTGATGAGCCGTGAGATGCATACCATCTTATGGAATCCAGGGCTCATCTGAAAATGGGCATGTGCCCTGCTAAAAATGTTCCGTGTGGATGATTTCCATGAAGTTGATTTCCATGAAAAAATGACACGGAAAAATGGAACAGGAAATATTTCCATGTGGCTGATTTCCGTGTGGCTGATTTCCATGTGGCTTATTTCCATGAAAATTTTTCATGGAAACGAAATCATTTCCGTGAAAATTTTTCATGGAAACGAAATCATTTCCGTGACAATTTTTCATGGAAAGAAAACCATTTGCATAAAATTGATCACAAGAAGGTTTCAGTACCATCCAAGTTGCTCACGGAAATTAAATAAATCTTAGAATCAAGACAAAGGAGACAAGCGTCCCAATGGGAGCACATGATATTTGGACCATGCAGACATGCTCAGTAAAATAGAAAATGAACAAACAACACTCACCAACTCGCTCAAATCTGTAATCCACTGGGTCAGAAAAATCCACTTGAAGACAATAAATCCAAATTTCCGATTAGAACTGGTGCAGGTACGAAGGAACTTTTGAAAACACGATGAGTGCATTGTAAAAATATCTAAAGCACTCTTTGACGTAAGAGAAAAATTAGCACCATGATTTACTAGCTGATCAATACAGAACACCACTCTCAGAAAAGCACTAACACAACACGATTTTTCAGTTTAGTTTTGGAGGAGAAAGCATTTTTCAAAAGCGACATCATAGATCCACAGCTTAAATAATTTCACGATTTACTACGATCATTGATGATATTAAGGTAGCCATCGATTCTCTACCCGACGTTCCTTCCACACATGACAGGAAACATCTACAGGCATAGAGCAAATGGCACTGAGCAGCAATGTACATCTGATAAGGCAAGCTCCTGGAAGTGTCGATCTGCAAAAATACAAAGCGGGAGACAGATCATCAAATTGATCTACCTATGGTTAATGGCCGTCCTTGGAGACAGACAATAAACTACGTAACAATATATCAACCACCTTTTGATAACAGAACGAATTTAAAATGAGAGCAAGACCCTTCCTTATGGAGGGAGGGCCAAGAAACATTTAAAAACGGCACATTTTACTACATACAGGTCTGAGCCACTGAATATAATACATTCCACCAGTCAATAAAATTTTAAATTTTGAATGTTGATGGATAACCTGATTGCCAGTATACATTGAGTTGAAACATCTGATACGTAGAGCGGTTCATTCTCATAGAAGCTTTCGTAAGTAGTTCCAGATAGGTACTTTAAAATTAGACACCGGTCAAATGTAGTACAAGAGAGGAAATGGGTGCAACAAAACTTTAATTGTCCTTGATTCTTTTGAAGACACAAGGAAAATGCAGGCAGTATGAGGATGTTCCAACAGACTACCTATAGCACTCGCCTGCAAGAGTTGGGAAGTTTCTACTTGTGATGAAGTCCGCGGATAATAAGATTTGCACTTAGAGAGTGCAACAGAAGATCCACCATCTTGATTCTGGTCTTTCCCTTCAATGCTAAATAGATGAAAGATTATCTCCCTTCCCACGGAAGGAGTGGATAGATTTATTAGACGTAGACTCTTCGATCAACTTCGTAACCACGGTTAGGAATAGCACATGGTAGTAAATGCATTCGCAAACCAAGAGAATAGAATTCACAATTACCTCGCTCGTTAGAACATATCGACTGAATCGTAAATCGGCAAAGAAAATTAAACTCGAGTTACTTGATCAGTATAGCTTGACATGACAAATGTGTAATGTAAGTACAAGGTGACAGGCTCATACTTAGGTGTGTCCGTCGAAAAGAAGTGTAAGAGAGATAATTTACCTGTGTTCGATGAAACTGAGTATAGTCAAGTAGACGCCGATAATACAATCGATTCTTCGTTAAGAATCATGAAAAGTAGATCAAATTAAGTTTTCATTTTGAAATTCACGGCATGGCATAGCTTGGCTGGCTGGGTGGATTGAATATTGAATTGAACAATGGTCCGGAGTTCGGAGTTCCGAGTGCGAGTTGGACATCGAACAGTTGGACGAGGGACCATTCCGCGGTTCCGCCTTTGGCCTTTTTATCGAGGTTGCGTATGAAAATGAGTGAAAATCAGCCGCTATAATGATTATAGAAAGCCAGTTTTTGTATTTTAATCCTTTTGAAAACATTTGCCTGATAATTATTTAGATAATAAATACAACCCTGGAAGTATCGGCAAGGAACGATTATTCCAGGAACTAGGAACATCTTCACAAAAGTTAGGTTATATTTATCTCTTACATCACCACATCACCTCAAGTAAGTAATTTAATGAATAATTTTTCACTTTCACACCTTTCACAAAAGAATCAAGGACAATTAAAGTTTTGTTGCACCCATTTCCTCTCTTGTACTACATTTGACCGGTGTCTAATTTTAAAGTACCTATCTGGAACTACTTCCGAAAGCTTCTATAAGAATGAACCGCTCTACGTATCAGATGTTTCAACTCAATGTATACTGGCAATCAGGTTATCCATCAACATTCAAAATTTAAAATTTTATTGACTGGTGGAATGTATTATATTCAGTGGCTCAGACCTGTATGTAGTAAAATGTGCCGTTTTTAAATGTTTCTTGGCCCTCCCTCCATAAGGAAGGGTCTTGCTCTCATTTTAAATTCGTTCTGTTATCAAAAGGTGGTTGATATATTGTTACGTAGTTTATTGTCTGTCTCCAAGGACGGCCATTAACCATAGGTAGATCAATTTGATGATCTGTCTCCCGCTTTGTATTTTTGCAGATCGACACTTCCAGGAGCTTGCCTTATCAGATGTACATTGCTGCTCAGTGCCATTTGCTCTATGCCTGTAGATGTTTCCTGTCATGTGTGGAAGGAACGTCGGGTAGAGAATCGATGGCTACCTTAATATCATCAATGATCGTAGTAAATCGTGAAATTATTTAAGCTGTGGATCTATGATGTCGCATCTTTTGAAAAATGCTTTCTCCTCTAAAACTAAACTGAAAAATCGTGTTGTGTCAGTACTTTTCTGAGAGTGGTGTTCTGTATTGATCAGCTATTAAATCATGGTGCTAATTTTTCTCTTACGTTAAAGAGTGCTTTAGATATTTTTACAATGCACTCATCGTGTTTTCAAAAGTTCCTTCGTACCTGCACCAGTTCTAATCGGAAATTTGGATTCATTGTCTTCAAGTGGATTTTTCTGACCCAGTGGATTACAGACTTGAGCGAGTTGGTGAGTGTTGTTTGTTCATTTTCTATTTTATTGAGTATGTCTGCATGACAGATGTCATCCATTATTACTTTGCATGATGCATATTTAGCTGAAAGATTCTCTTTACACATGCCTAGTGGAAGATACATGTGGGTTTGGAACTGCTAACATGCGAACTTTGAAAAACTACGCTGCTATGATATAGAAAATCCTACAAGTCCAAGAAGGTCTATGCGCTGATATCAATTACATACTGACATATACCCCTCAAACAAGTTCCCATGGCTGTCATAGATGGCCTGCCCACAAAGTATGTCTGAAAGGGTGGCCCTAATTTTCATCAGGGAGCTTTGAGTACACCATGTACTTTTTAAGATTATTGTGCTTATTATTGCTTTCACTTGAGTGTAGATGTAAGTACATACTAAGCTTTTATCCATCATACATTTTGGCACATTTCTTTAATTATTGAGCTTCATAAAATTTCAGGTACTTGATTTTCAGGGGCTGAGATCGAAATCATATCATTAAAAAAAATTGGTTCCAGCAATTCTTTTCAAATTCTTTACAAAAAAATTTAGAGGATTTAATAACTGAAGATAAAAACATAACATGCTAAACACTACCTTCTGATGAAAAAGTACTTAAGTGATGACCAAAATTGAGACTTTTTTCGATCACCCTGATATGGGGATCTTCTTCACCTCCTTTCTAAACATACGCCTGAGAAGAAAAAATTTGACTGCTAATGCAACCCGCAACAATGATCGTATAGCTCTTCTTTCGGTTTTTTTCCTTTTTCCCTTCATCTCCCCCCCCCCCCCTTCCAAAACTTAAGATTTTTCCTTTTCATGTCATAATGAGCCCATAGCACAGAAGTTTTCAAAAATGATTGGAATTCACGAAATTTCATTTTATGAAGTTACATATAAAATCTTGCATCTCTGGTTTGAACCGTATACCGAGTATAATTCCTTGGCGCGCACCTTGCGGAGCGCCTTCAACATCGTAGTTATGCTTCAAACGCGACACTCACGCTCCGATGTGTAATTTTCGCATGTTGCGCATGTCGGAGCGTATGTCCAGTTTAGAATTGCCCAAAAATTGAAAGATTTTAAAGCCGCGAAATTCATGTTTAAATCCGCAATTTTTATTTCCATGCCGAACTGAGAAGGGGATTTTCAATTCCATGAAGGCTTGATGGAAATGACTTGGTTTCCGTGTGAGTTGCATGGAAGTGTTATGAGTTCCATGTCGAGCTCACAAGGAAATATTTTCATTTCCATGAAGACTTGATGGAAATGACTTGGTTTCCGTGTGAGTTGCATGGAAACGTTATGATTTCCATGTCGAGCTCACAAGGAAATGTTTTCATTTCCATGACGGCTTGATGGAAATGACTTGGTTTCCATGTGAGTTTCATGGAAACGTTATGATTTCCATGTCGAAGGACATGGAAGTCAGACGATTTCCATGAAATCACATGGAAATCGGGTCATTTCCACGTGAATCCACATGGAACATTTTTAGCAGGGTGCTTTGGGCTGTTTTTTTTTTTTTTTATTATTTTTTAAAGTCCTATTTAATTCTCTTTGGACAGTATTTGTCCACTCATAAATCCATATTTTAATAGAGCAGGGAAGTTAAAATTTCTGATGAGTCTTGAAATAAATGTGTTCCTATGGAGCCCAGGGCTCATCTTAAAATGAACACGATGCCTTCATAAGAATATGGATCCGTGAGTCAACAAATGATCTCCAAAAGAAGAATAAACAGAATTATTCAATTGTATAAATAACATCATTCCAGCCTTGCGAGTCTGAAATGAGTTTCCTGAGTAAAAAATAAGAAACTTGATTTTTGGCTAGTTCCTCCTTCCAAATCGATCATGTGTTTTCAGTTGTGGGGAGAAAATTGGATAATAACTCAAATGAAAAGCTCCAACAATCTTGTTTTCAATGAGTAAACGTGGGCTCTCCTTTAAAATCAAGTGACCCAAGGCTTACTTCCCTCTCTTCACACAATTAGGCACCAGAGTTCAACATCTTTCATAAAGGTACCCACTCACTGATCATGTCAGTTGATGGAGCTTTGAAAGAAAGTCACGGTCCAAAATTCCCATCACAAATTTCCCTATCTCTTTCAGCATGCCAAGAAATAAATATTACCTGTACCTTTTCCACCCATGAACTTCCAGAAAATTCCAAGTCAAAGCAGTAGTTTTCACTTGCTTTCACAGTGAGCAGAAAAATTCCAGGTTCCAGGCACATACTTAATGATCAGCTGGCGATTTTCACAAAATCTGCACCATCACTGGAACTAAAAAATTTACAAATGAAATTTTCACAATCTACCAGGGTTATACTCATTCACAATCGGTTTTACAAAATTTTTGCATTTTGAAAGATGATGCAATAATTCAAGTTAAACTGAGACTTTTTTTTAGATGCAAGCACTTAATTTAGCTTAGTTAACAATCACAGATAATGCGCTGTTAAGTTATTTTCTCCTCGTGAAATACCCATGAATATGCATGAGGAAACCAGATAAGGACCACATATTCTCATTGATTTTAATTTTCAGCACCTGTTTATTTAGTTGAATTTTTTTCTATGTATTTTGTGGGTCTAATTTGAGCTCAAAAACAAATCAAAACCAAGAGTTAAAAACATGAGAGTCCAAGTCACTTTGAACGGTTCCTTTGTTTTCTCATCAACTCTTCCTTCATTCATGTGACGGCAGACGGAAAAGGCTCCAGGTTGATATGATTCGACTTAGCCTCTCGTAAGATTTTTGATCCCATTGAAAAAACTCTCAGATCCCTCCGCAGCTCACAAGCAGTGCCTGAAGAGATACTTTAAAGTGACCAAACTTCTAAAAATGCATAAGTAAGTAATCTCTCATTCTCTCTGTAATTTCATAACATACTAGTAGGTATCAAATCAGTGCACATCATTCTAAATTGCCTCACTTTGAAAGTGCATTACTTCAATGTAATTGAACTGACTTTTGCATGCAAGTATATTGAGATCAAAGGCTCAGAAAATTCAAATGGATCCCTCATTGCCATACTCCCTCGATCAGAGCGGATGTTTTTCATTAAAACTGGAGATAATACAATTCATACCTCACACTTCACTCTAACTTCACTCAGCAACAGGGCTTTCCTCCTGCGTACCACAAGACCGATAGGCGTCGAAAAATATCACGAACTGAATCTCAAGTCCAATATCACATAGTTAGCACTCATTTTCATCAATTCACGAATAAATCCCTCTAGTTTTTATGAAAGTATTCACATGATGCAACTGTATCAAACTGTACCTACTCTGTAAACATTGCGACGATGTGAGGAATCATAGGTTAGAATACAGAGCTGCCGCATCGTGTGAAAAAACATACGAAATTCCATTCGCTTAGCATCTCGTACCGCGATCATTTCGAACGGCAAGGCAACCGCGAGCCAGTGACGTATGATTCGACCGACTCCAGGTTTTTCGCGTATTTGCCAAGTTGAGGAGAAAAAAATGCCAATTTCGCCGTTCATAGGGATTGGTGAAAGTCGATTATTAATCATTTTTTAAAGCATTCATTTAAGCATTTATTAATCTTGATTATAATTATTGATTATGAGCATCATACTTGTGCGAAGAACGCATTTTTCCTCTGAATTTGACGTCGGACGTATTTTTCTTATCGTATAAATGATACAGGAGGGTAAATCTTGAAACATCGCATTGATGATGCGGGATTATGAATTTCGGCCATCGAATTATTATACTTTTCCTTTACCATCGCATTTATTAATTTTTTCCTCTCCCTCTTCTTCTCGAACATGAAAGCAAGTAAATTTTTTTACATTTGTAAATACTTCTCTAAGAAAAAATTCTCGTATCGGTCAATGACTTATCATCTGAATGGGTCGAGGTTTTCGGTTTCCTCCTCAGTAACTTGAGCGACTGGTACTGCAACCTTCTTCCAAACCGCTACAGCGATCCGCATAACCGGAACCAGGAGGTTTTTCCCATCCGGTAGGGCAATATACGATGACTAATGAGTCTGAAGCTGCAGGGGTGTCGAACATTGTTCTTTTCAGGTGTCCTTTGGAGTTATTCCAAAATCACGTAATGCTTCGGGGAATGGATACGGCTAAGGCACTCCTGATATTCCCAGCGCACGGGGACTTTCATCAAAACGTTTCGTAACGATTTTGAGTCATTGAATGTTAAACGACGGAAGTCCCCGTGCTGAAAATTAGGGCTAGGGGTTGCGACGGGGAGGAGGGTGGAGAGGAAAAAAATCCTCCAGTTTCATTCCTTAAAGCCTTTGGAACATTGACCGACTGTTGAGTGGGTCAGTAAATTAAACGAAAATAAAGTAAGACATTAAATTGATTTCTCACAGGTTCCTCAAGATATTACTCAAAAGTGTTCTAGAGTTTGGGTGGGGGGCTATTGGGGGCAAAATGATTTTTCAAATGTTCGTGGCTTTGTTGCGCGGTTTGCAATTTGGACTCGTCACCTTTGGAAAACTAGCACAAGCGCCATGCGACGTCTAAAAAATTTCCGCCGTCATTTTATTTCTTTACAGGCAAATTTTTGTTCCACGACGCTGTACTAAAATTTCGTTGAATTTTCTTTGTGGTGCCGATTTAATTCAGTGAAATTTTCAAACAGATTTAACCAACAATTTTTCTGTAAAAATATAAAATGACGGCGGAAATTTTTCAACGTCGCTTGACAGATTTATCGCACAAGTATGATGATCATAATCAATGATAATAATCAAGATTAATAAATAATCGACTTTCACCAATCCCTATGAACGGCGAAATTGGCATTTTTTTCTCCTCAACTTGGCAAATACGCGAAAAACCTGGAGTCGGTCGAATCATACGTCACTGGCTCGCGGTTGCCTTGCCGTTCGAAATGATCGCGGTACGAGATGCTAAGCGAATGGAATTTCGTATGTTTTTTCACACGATGCGGCAGCTCTGTATTCTAACCTATGATTCCTCACATCGTCGCAATGTTTACAGAGTAGGTACAGTTTGATACAGTTGCATCATGTGAATACTTTCATAAAAACTAGAGGGATTTATTCGTGAATTGATGAAAATGAGTGCTAACTATGTGATATTGGACTTGAGATTCAGTTCGTGATATTTTTCGACGCCTATCGGTCTTGTGGTACGCAGGAGGAAAGCCCTGTTGCTGAGTGAAGTTAGAGTGAAGTGTGAGGTATGAATTGTATTATCTCCAGTTTTAATGAAAAACATCCGCTCTGATCGAGGGAGTATGGCAATGAGGGATCCATTTGAATTTTCTGAGCCTTTGATCTCAATATACTTGCATGCAAAAGTCAGTTCAATTACATTGAAGTAATGCACTTTCAAAGTGAGGCAATTTAGAATGATGTGCACTGATTTGATACCTACTAGTATGTTATGAAATTACAGAGAGAATGAGAGATTACTTACTTATGCATTTTTAGAAGTTTGGTCACTTTAAAGTATCTCTTCAGGCACTGCTTGTGAGCTGCGGAGGGATCTGAGAGTTTTTTCAATGGGATCAAAAATCTTACGAGAGGCTAAGTCGAATCATATCAACCTGGAGCCTTTTCCGTCTGCCGTCACATGAATGAAGGAAGAGTTGATGAGAAAACAAAGGAACCGTTCAAAGTGACTTGGACTCTCATGTTTTTAACTCTTGGTTTTGATTTGTTTTTGAGCTCAAATTAGACCCACAAAATACATAGAAAAAAATTCAACTAAATAAACAGGTGCTGAAAATTAAAATCAATGAGAATATGTGGTCCTTATCTGGTTTCCTCATGCATATTCATGGGTATTTCACGAGGAGAAAATAACTTAACAGCGCATTATCTGTGATTGTTAACTAAGCTAAATTAAGTGCTTGCATCTAAAAAAAAGTCTCAGTTTAACTTGAGTTATTGCATCATCTTTCAAAATGCAAAAATTTTGTAAAACCGATTGTGAATGAGTATAACCCTGGTAGATTGTGAAAATTTCATTTGTAAATTTTTTAGTTCCAGTGATGGTGCAGATTTTGTGAAAATCGCCAGCTGATCATTAAGTATGTGCCTGGAACCTGGAATTTTTCTGCTCACTGTGAAAGCAAGTGAAAACTACTGCTTTGACTTGGAATTTTCTGGAAGTTCATGGGTGGAAAAGGTACAGGTAATATTTATTTCTTGGCATGCTGAAAGAGATAGGGAAATTTGTGATGGGAATTTTGGACCGTGACTTTCTTTCAAAGCTTCATCAACTGACATGATCAGTGAGTGGGTACCTTTATGAAAGATGTTGAACTCTGGTGCCTAATTGTGTGAAGAGAGGGAAGTAAGCCTTGGGTCACTTGATTTTAAAGGAGAGCCCACGTTTACTCATTGAAAACAAGATTGTTGGAGCTTTTCATTTGAGTTATTATCCAATTTTCTCCCCACAACTGAAAACACATGATCGATTTGGAAGGAGGAACTAGCCAAAAATCAAGTTTCTTATTTTTTACTCAGGAAACTCATTTCAGACTCGCAAGGCTGGAATGATGTTATTTATACAATTGAATAATTCTGTTTATTCTTCTTTTGGAGATCATTTGTTGACTCACGGATCCATATTCTTATGAAGGCATCGTGTTCATTTTAAGATGAGCCCTGGGCTCCATAGGAACACATTTATTTCAAGACTCATCAGAAATTTTAACTTCCCTGCTCTATTAAAATATGGATTTATGAGTGGACAAATACTGTCCAAAGAGAATTAAATAGGACTTTAAAAAATAATAAAAAAAAAAAAAAAACAGCCCAAAGCACATGCCCATTTTCAGATGAGCCCTGGATTCCATAAGATGGCATGCATCTCACGGCTCATCAGATTTTTGACATAAGTATATTACATGTATTTATGCCTTAGAAGTTTATTTTCTTGACTTCTGGCTGTGTTAAACGCAGAAATGAGACCAGCTTTAGGATGAAATCCGTGGATTAACATGATTCAAATACCACATTAATTTTTAGAGCAATTTTGACTCAATTTTTTAGTAAATTCCTCTTCTTTGAGAAAGAAATTTGATTTTTAAGCTCAACTCCTCCTTCCTTTGATCTGGAACTGCCCACTGTGTGCAGAGGCAGTGTAATTAGTGAGCTACATGGGGTTGCTGGCCCTTGCTTGAGGTGATTAGGGCTTGCGGGAGCTTGGCGGGAGCTTGGCGAGAGGTTCCTGGGTTTCGCGGGAGGTAGTACCCGTCACCTCATGCAGCTTTTCCTGGAACAGGGTGTGAACTCCATGCGACTCCATGCGACGGGTGCTTGCTTGAGGTTGCATGAGGTTAGTCCCCGCTGCGGAAGGTTAACCACCTGCGAACCTCCCGCCGCATGAGGTTCACTTCCACTAGGGTTTGCACGGACTATAACGGTTTGCTCGAGGTACTGAACACAAATATAAGAATAATACTGCACGAACATGATTGATTTAATGATTAGTGATTACACAAAGCGAATTTGCTTACATATCACAAACAACCTATTCCAATTTGTTCATGTTGTTGTTGTTTAAAACACGGGGATACGAGCACCTATGGAGGTAGCGCTCTCTGTTGATGCCGTTTTGACTTACGGGGATACGCGCTAAGGAGTTGGTGCTCTCGGCCGACGGGTGGTGAACCATTTCCAGCTGGGAGATCGACCGCCAATTTTGAAATTTGAGATCGATTGCATATTACGTTTTATTTTAAGACTATTTCAACATCGAATAGTGATTCCACCCATCGAAGTAGGTTTTTGATAGCTTTTTATCTTGCCTGAGAAAACATTATAATATATAATCGTATCTAAATTATGATGTCAATGAATCCAATAGATCCTAATGAATCGTAGAAAAGCTAAGATTTTTAAGGATCGTCGTCTGTACTAGGAGGCATCAATAATCAATTATTTATTTAAAGATGCCTCTTAATATTGACATGCCGATTTTGATTATGAGAATTCATCACACATCGTGTAGAGATTTACGATACAGTTTGGTGGTTTGATTAAGAATTTCAAAACTATTATCGTTCGATCAAAATTCCAATCGAACTTTGTGATTTTGTGAAATTGGTAGTATTTTTCTAAATAATCCAGGAAAAGTGTCAATCGGCGAATGCAAGAAAGTCTTGTGCGATCCTCGCACCATGATGGGGGGGGATGACGCCACCCCCCCCCCCCTCCCAATCGAGCCGGTAGGCGGCGCTTGCGCCGCGCATAAATTGGCCGGAGGCCACTTTTTTTTGTCAATTGGCTCAAGCAGGTTTTAAATTGATTAGTCTACGGAGATTTTTTGAAGCTACAAAAAAAATTTCAAAAAGGACTCCACACACCTCTCATGGGAAAATGCACCACGGTGGATCTTAAATTTTTTTTTTTTTTGCAATCAATTCTCCTCAAGATGCGGATCAAAAGTTATCATTGTGCCAACTTACTACGATGCACTGGTGTCCCACAAAACGCCCGAAAAGATACAATTATTCTGCGATGATGAATCAAAAAGAAGAAAGCAATCGAGAACTGGTCTGATGTAAATAAGCGCTTGCCCGTCTTCTTATCCGTTCCTGCCAACTGTGGGGCTATCTCCCTCCCGCTCACGTCCGGTTGCATTCATTGTTTTTCTCCGACTTTCCTATTCTTATACTCCTCAAGATTCTGATTTGGATGGTCGAGCAAAACGGCGCACTATGGTCCCGTAGTCTGATTTAAGCGGCAGTAAATCGAATTAATGAAATTTTGGAAAAAGTCCAATCTTAAGACGTGGATCGATAGTACATACTGTGGACAGGACTCCTGCAAAATATCACTTCGATTGAAGCACTAATAGAAATGTGACAAGCACAGGAAGTGCGACGCGCGGAGCACGGGAGCACTGGGAGCACGTACCCAGTTGCCGAGCAGCAGTGCCGTGTTTAAGGGTTTGTTTATGTTGGTTCGTTGTACCTGAAAAAGTGTGGGCAGCTGATTCACAAAATATAGGATATGTTGAAGATGTTACATGCTAAAATTATTCTTTTTCGTCATATCTATTGCTCTAGACTAACCCTTAGACATAGTCCGTTTTTTAATAAAACTGCAAAAATAGGACCCAAACAATATACTTTGCACCTCTTTGCACTTCGTAATTACACTCGGAAGTTGTGCGTGGTCATGACTCTAGACTTCCTTCTAGTCTAAATGGTATCAGGGTGAGACCTGGCAACGCCGCTTGTGAGCCCAGCCGCCGGGGCAGTTGTCGGTTCGGCAGGACATTCAATATACAGACATCATGGCGTCCTCAACGTAATTCACTTGTTCCTTATTTCCCACACCTAACATGGTGTCAGGTGTGTGTCTTTATCATTTACAGTTCGTTCAGTTTCTTTCTCTTCGTGTAATGGTCTGAAGCTCTATTTCTGTGATCTGTTAGTCGCCAAATTATGTCCAGTTCAAGTCGCGTGTCGCGTGTCGTGAGGTCGCAAAAGCCTAACTGCAATCGGTCACCACATGCCTTATCTAGTCCAGTCATGTCCTAATTCAATGTAAGTCCTGTCAGTCTGCCCTGTCTTCGTCCGAAAAGTCTGTTTGTCCATGTATCCGTCCGTCCCATGTCCTAGTATGATTCGTATAATTCTAATGTCACTCTAAGTCCTGTGCCTAATGCTCAGCCTAACCTCTGTCCACGTCCTTATCATCAGAACCCGAAAATCCTCTGTCTCGTCGTCGTCCGTCGTTTCTTCCATTTCCCATCTTAAAAGGCTTCAAAATGTCAAACTTAAATACAGAATGCCCTCCAATGTCATTCGAGGGAAACCTCTCCACAAATTGGAAACTGTGGTATGCGCAATTCGAGATATGCCTTGTCGCCACTGACCTCATCACAGCTTCTGATCACAGAAAAAACGCTCTTCTGCTCAAGTGCATGTCTGGTAATGCCTTCACCATTTACCAATTTTTCCAAATCGACATATCCAAAACCAAATTTGTTGACCTAGTTGCACTCTTTCACATGCATTTTGCACCCAAGCCCAACGTAACTGTTGACCGAATCAAGTTATTTAGCAGAAAGCAAAAAGCGGATGAAACTAATGAATCCTATGTCACTGACCTTCGCAATCTTTTTCGCACATGCCAGCTTGGTGACATTAAAGACAGCATTGTCTAGGATCTGTTCCTCTGTGGTCTTCATGATTCAAGCATCAAGGAACGCTTACTTCTAGAAGACAAGTCAACGCTCGCTGAGACATTTGAATTTGCCCAAAAAATTCAACTCTCCAAACATCGCGTGGAGCAGCTTCAATCAACACCTGAAGTCGACGTCTTAAACGAACAATCATCATCATCAAATCGCTATTCTCCATCAAGGTACGGACGGTGCCGATCACCATCAAAACCCACACGGTCCTATTCTCCAGCAGGCTTAAATCACTACAGTTCTCGCTCTGCCTACCCCTATCAACGTTCAAGGAACAGCCGACATCGTCGAAATTCTCCTCATCCAAGATACTACCGATCTCGATCATCGTCTCGGAGTTCTAGCCGTTCTCGCAGTCCGAGCCCTAGACGTCATTTCAACTATCGTCCCGAAGGAGAAAACCGTTCCAACTGTGGCCAACATTATCATGCGTACAAGTGTCCTGCTCATGGTAGAACTTGCGACAATTGAGGTAAGCTAAATAATTTTGCTCGTTATTGCCCTTAAAAGAAACTTCACAATCTGAATGTTGAATCGCCAGACGATGATATCTTGTTCATCAACAACATTTCCTGTAGCTGCGCTAAGTTTTTGACAACTGACGCACCATCTGCTGTCGATGTCTCTTTCAGTCCCACCAAGAAACTATCTAATGACTTCTCTAGCAATCATGTCAAATTATCATCACAAGACAATGTTTATCACAGCTCTGTTTCAAATCTTGCTCACGAAGCAACATCATCATCCATTTTGAACTTACAACTATCCTCTACTGAACTGATGAACTTCTCTACTTCAACTAGCAGTTCACTTTTATCTCCAAATTCTGATACATACAATTTTCACAATTCTAATACACACAATTTTAACAATGATGTTGAAAACTCGTCTACATACATTAACAACTCGTCATCTTCGAAATCATCTGACAGCAAATGGTATATTAGTATCAAAATAAATCGCCATTCTTTACAGGTCTTAGTTGATACAGGTGCCCAAACAAATGTCCTACCTCTATATGTGTTCAAACAACTTAACCTCAGTGAAGACATCATCATACCCTCTAAAGTACGAGGTCTGTTAGATTAGAAACCGGATTTTGGTCATAACTAGCCCACACTGCGTCCAAATTACGTTTTCTTGAGCTTTTCTGATAGCTGAAAATATGTTTAAGAACGCTACGTTCACAAATTTGAAAAATCCTAATTAGCTTCGTTGGTATGTGGCTTGAAGTAAGGCAACGTCAAGGGTGTTTTGCGATTTTTATGTTTGACCGAACTTGTCTCCCTTTTTTCGGTCTTACACTACATTTTTCAACCCACAAGGACGATTGGAGTTTCGTCCCTATATCGTAGCCGTACACTACAGTATTTTCACCGAAAATTATCCTATCCAAAAATGTAGAATCATTGTTAGGACGTTCAAGCAGCTAAAGGGAAAATGACATTTGGTTGGATTTTCGTTCAACGGACAACAATCAAGGGGCAAGTGTACCGGAAACTCGATGCGTGTCTACATATTCTATCAAAATTGTATGTACAGAGCCTTCAGAAATATTACTCTGTTCAACAAGCTCGAAACGACCATTTTCGAGCTCTTTTGCCCGCACTTCTTCCACGTGACAAATGTCAGTTGCCGTTGAGGGTCGATTCCCATGCTCCTCATCTTTGACGAACTCCTGACCAGTTTTGAATCGTTTAACCCATTAAAAACAGTGGGAACATCTCATGCAATGATCATGATAAACTTTACTTAGCATATACCAAAAGTTTCGGTACAAGGTGTACCGAGTTTAAAACAAAATTTAATGTTGAATATTTGCTCTATCAGTGATCGCATGATGAAAATCGCAAAACGCACCTGACTTACTCGTATTCAAGATGACACAGAATAAACACTGATCAAAATAAACAAAATCTGTGAACGTAGCGTTCTTAAGTATATTTCCAGCTATCAGAAAAGCTCAAGAAAACCTAATTCGAACGCATTGCGGGCTAGTTATGACCAAAATCCGGTTTCTAATCTAACAGACCTCGTAAATATGAGAACCCTAACGGGTCAACCCATTCCATCTTGTGGTATATGTCATTTATCCGCATCTTTTTATAACAATCGTTACAACCTAAAATTCCACATCGTAAACCTGACCTGTGAAACACTAATCAGTTTCGACACCGCCAAACAGTTTGATCTGTTGAAATTCATCAATTCCATCGATGTTCGTGACAAATCAAAATCTCCAAACCATTCGTATATAAGAGGTTATGAAAATGTTTTCTAAGGCATAGCCTGTCTCAAAGACTTTAAAGTTAAGCTTAGTGTAAACCCTAATGTTCAACCAACATGTGATCCACCAAGAAAGGTACCATTAAAGTTAATGAAGATCTCAAAACGCATCTTCAGGAATTGACAGAGAAAGAAATCATTCGCAAAATGGATCACTACACTCCTTGGGTAAGCTCACTTGATATTGTCCACAAAAAGGACGATTCACTCAGAATCTGCCTTGATCCCAGAGCATTAAACACATAGCAATTAATCGTCCAACTCCTTTTATTCCTGACCAGAATTACATTCGAACTTGTATATCCAATTCTAAATACTACACCAAACTAGATATCACTGCTGGTTTTTGGAATCTGAAACTAAGCAAAGACAGTGCTGACTTATGCACTTTTAATTCACCTTTCGGTCGTTATCAATTCTTAACGCTTGCTTTTGGTATCAATGCCGCTTCAGAGATTTTTCAAGGAGTCATAGTGGATAAATTCAAGGATATTGATAATCTTTTGATCTTCATCGATAATATCTGTGCCCACGGTAAAACTAAAGAAGAGCATGACAAAGCTCTACACAAAACCTTAAAACGTGCTCAGGAGTTGGACATTAGGTTCAATCTCAAGAAAAGTAAATTCTTCCAAACAAAAATCGAATACTGCGGGGAAGTTTATTCCGAAGGTCAAATAAGAATAGATCCAGATCGGATCAAAGCAATCAAGGAATTACTTCCTCCTACAGACGAAAAAGGCTTGCAGAGGTTTCTTGGCACTGTAAATTATCTTGTATCTTTCATTCCTACATTAGCTCTCAAAACTAAAAATCTGCGTAAATTGTTGAAGAAAGATAGCCTTTGGCAATGGGCGCCCAATCATCAAACAGAGTTTCACAATTTAAATGATTTGATATGCAATGCGCCGGTCCTTGCAAATTACGATGCCAAGAAGCCTGTAACCATGTCTGTCGATGCGTTAAAGGATGCTCTCAGTACTGTTATCAGTCAAATTAAGCGACCAATTTCTTTTGGGGGACAGATAGAAAAAGAATTGCTAGCTATATATTTTGGTTGTAAAAAATTTGATCAATTGAAGAATATATGTTGAATCTGACCACAAACCATTAATAACTCTCTTCCGAAAACCTCACAAAGATATCCCCTTACGACTTCAACGCATTATGCTTAAACTCGAACGTTATGATCTTTCCGTCAAGTACGTTCCAGGCAAAAAGCTGTTGGTTGCTGATACTCTTAGCAGGGCACCCCTTAAGGAAAATTTACCGGATTCCCTTGAGATTGAAAAGGATTTGGGATACCAAATTGCTATTCTTGATTTTTCCATTGACTTGGCTATGTCAGAGGAGAAAAAGGAAGAATTAATAAATGCTACTGAAGGTGACGAGGTTTTGAATCTTCTAGAACAATATTATTTTGAAGGTTGACCTTCAAAACACAAATGTCATGATCTAGTGAAACCTTACTTTCAATATAAAGAACAAATTCATGTACACAATAATCTAATTTTCAATATAAATTGTATAATTATACCTAAATCAAAACGTCCAGAAATCTTAGCTAATATTCACGAGGGTCACTTGGGGTTTAAGGCATGTTTTAAACGAGCTAAGTCATTACTTTTCTGGCCATTCATGAAATCGGATATTAAAAATATTTGCTTCAGCTGTGAAACATGCATGAAATTTTCCAACAACAATCAAAAACAACCTCTTCAACCACATGAAATACCTAGTTTACCTTTCGAAAAAGTAGGCATTGATATTTTTGAAATCAGTGGCAAAAAATATCTGCTTCTTGTGGACTATTACTCCAAATATCCAGAGGCGGTCTCTTTAAAACAGGCTTCAACAAGCTATTTTGTAATAAATGCCTTAAAATCAATCTTCTCTCGCCATGGCATACCAGTTAAAATGAAGTGAGACAATGGTCCTCCTTTTAATTCTAAAGAATTTGCACATTTTACGTCAGAATGGCAAATTCATCATGATACTTCTTCTCCGCTGTACCCTAGGTCTAACGGCCAGGTTGAAAATACAATTAGGTCTATTAAAAAACTATTTAAGAAATGTATTGACAGTGATCAGGATTTTCACTCTGCTCTTTTAAACTTCAGGAACACTCCCAAAGAGGATGCTCCAGCCCCAAGTCAATTGCTCAGGTCTAGGTCATTAAGAACTAAGCTACCTACGGTTAAGAAAAACTTAGCACCCTCAGTTATAGACTCCTCTAAATATTTACAAACGTTACAAAGTAGACAACTCAAAATGAAAGAAATTTATGACAAAGGCTCTAAAAAACTGCAGCCTCTCTATGTAAATGACAAAATTTATTTCAAAAAAGATTTTTCTAGTGTATGGCAACCAGCCACAGTCATGAGAAAATGTCAGGAGCCCAACTCTTATATTGTGCAAACCCCTAATGGAATAACTTACAGAAAAAATCGTGTTTTCTTGAAACTACCTTACTCACAATCTTACCTACAAACACATATGGAAAGTCTTTATCGCCCCAAAGTTAACAAAAAAGTCACATTCAGTGAAGATCTAAACTTAACAAAAGCAGAAAGTACCTCATTCGAAATTGTTTCTAACAAATCAAAATAAAACACAGAAAATCATCCTCAGGCTAGTTCTGATCTTTCCTCAACCTCTGTCTCACTACCAAATACAACACATACAAACGAATCAACCTCTGTTTCACTGCCAAATAGAACACAGACAAATAAATGCAAGCAAATACTACATGATGATATTTATGAAATTGGAGAAAGTGAACCCGATCTTATTGAAGAAAGTGACGTAAGAATTAGAAATCCCTCAGCAAGGTTTTCTCCAAGTGACTATCTGTAAGGCTTACCTAAAAAATTCAAAATGACAAAGACAAAATGTACCACTTGCTTGTCTGATCTAGGCTTGTGCACGATCGAAACCGATCGAACTTCGATCGGGTAATAGGGTATCGACGATTCATCGAAAAACGACGGTTATCGCCGAATCCGACTGCTAAGGAAAAAATCAATGATTATGGAATGAATCAGAAACCATTACCGATTCATTCAAGGGCGCCAAAATTGTGAGAATTGAAGATTCAGTGTATGATTTTGTGCTAAATCTTAAAAATCGGCTACAAATTATCGATCGAAACCGATTGAATTTCGATCGGGTAATGGGATATCGACGATTATCGAAATATCTTCGACAACCGAAATATCGTCGATAACCGAAAAAGCGTTGAATATCGGAAGTATCGTAGCCCATCCACAATCGAAACAGTAAATGGAAGTGAATGATCATCGAAAAACGACGGTTATCGCCGAAACCAACTGCTGAGGAAAAATTCAATGATTATGGAATGAATCAGAAACCATTACCGATTCATTCAAGGGCGCCAAAATTGTGAGAATTGAAGATTCAGTGTATGATTTTGTGCTAAATCTTAGAAATCGTCTACAAATGATGCCAGGTATGCGGGGGGGGGGGGGGGCTACAAGACTGCTTGAAAAACTTTTTCGACAAATGGTAGAAGGAAAAGAAAATATCTGATATAAGAGGGGAAAACAGGGGATCTGATGCAGGGAATATCTATACTTTGTGGTGGAAAATTTGGAAAACGGAAGTTACAAGTTCCTCCATGATAATATATCGACCGCCCTTTACTTCCGTATGACTCACTTGCATTTCGATTTCGATTCTTTTCTTTCATTTTCGGCCTGAAAGACGGTTGTACAAAATGGCCAAAAATTGACCAATTGGGGATTGTACCGAAATTATAACTATATAAACTTGTATTACGGGTTATCCTAGGCCAAAAACTGGCTAGATCTGAGAGAAAATCGTAGGGAAACAACGTTTCCATTTTTTAAAGTCCTAACCTTTGGAATCAATAACTGTTGCAAAGAAGCAGTTTTATTCTAGGAAACGCCAAAAATTACGATATATCGATTCACAGAGAGGAAATTTTAATCTTAGGCCATTGTAGCTACATTTCGGCAATTTTCTTAATTTTCATAGTTATCAAAAATTGTGTTACCGTTTAAAGGTGTGTTTACAGTTGGTTGAGAATTGGATAAAATCTGTCAAAATTATTTTATATTTTATATAAGATCTAACGATGTATTATACTTCTCTGAGAAGCTGAGAGAACCAAAGTAGCGGCAATTTAAAAATGAACAACTTTGACGCACGATTTTGACACTCGTTCCCGCACCCGCACGTTTCGCGATTCAGTGTTTGAGCGCAGTGTCTAAGTGAGCCAAAACTGAGAAAGTAATTTTATGTTTTGCATTTTTTTATTTAACGTTGACATGATTTTTAAGGATTCACATTGAGGGGGCGTCGCCAGTTATCAAGGAGAACCATCACTATCATAAAAAAAATAAATCAACGGTGCTAGCGTGAATTATTTTTTGAATTATTATCGTAAATATATCGACAGTGAAACCACCAAAGTACCAAACCACGTATCTCGGTTTGCGGCGTCGCAAACTTCCTGTCATACTTTATTTTTTAAAGAGGAAACTTTTCAATGTTGATTTTTGAAAACTTCTATAATTTTTCCTCTCAGTGTGAAGAAAATTCTGCGAAAATTTTAAGTAGGAATATTGAATCGTTCTTCTTAAAAAAAATAAAATGAGAGCGGAGATTTTTAAACACCGCAAACGAGATACGTGGTCTGGTAGTTTCACCGTCGATATTTTGGAACTAGCGTGCGCGTTAACTTTTAATGATTCTCAAGGCCAGACCCTGAAATCGCTGGATATCGTTGGAGTGGACCTTCGGGATAATTTATTTACACATGGTCAACTTTATGTCGCTTTGAGTAGGGCTAGACTGCTACACTGAAAAAAAAAAGGGTCAGATTTTAGCCGAACTGGTCAGTTCAGCGGCGACTAGGCTAATATCCAAACAGTTTGTAGTAGGTAACAAAATCTTTAAGCTCTTAGCATAACCAAGTTTATATACTATCTAAACCTCATTTTAGATTCATCACAAACCCAAAAGTTTATGTTGTATCAAAACCACTTCTAGGTAGTATCTAAACTAGTTCGGCTATAATCCAAACTAGCCATATACCGTCACAAACTGTTTAGGTAGGTGCAGTGACGAATCACGTGCGTTTAAAAAAGTCCGTTACTTTTTCAGTCTCAGTTGAAATGCTAATGGCGTCGCGAGTCGGTCGTATCGAGTTAGTGTACGAATTAAAAGTGATAAAAATGGATTATCTCAAGTGCTTTGCTATTTCAAATTCACCGCTCATGCTCGGAATCGTCAGTGGCGCTCTCTGAAGGCAGTAGAACTTAACTCTCAGTCAGTCAGTGCTGTTGTTGTCAACAGAAACTGAACTGATAACACCGTGAGTCAAGGTATTATGTTACTAATCCTTTAATCATTAAACTAAACACATCCGATTATCACATTTCTATTAATCTTTCAAGTAAAACAGTATTCCTTCGTCCAAGAGTGTAGATGTTTAACTAATCTGTTCGTTCGAGCGGCGTGCTGCGTGACAAGAATTCGCGTTCGAAACCGGAGGACTTTAGTCTGCCAGTGATTCTTATCATCAGTTTGTTAAATCAAGAAACATCAGCATTATCCAAATCATCATTTGATCGCTCGATATCGGTGCTATTGTTTTAATACATGGGATAGTAACAGTGTGTACCTATCTATGAGTCTCTCCTAATTAGAATCAGGACCTCATGTATGTATCAAAGCTCAATATTTTGGTTTCTTTCAGCGGCACATAGATTTTAAGGTGACAATTTTTTCTCAGGTAGCTCATCTGTAATATTTTTAACTTCGTATAACAACTGAGAAATCAATTCACATCTCCGCTCAGCGCCAGAACACAATTGTTTATTTTTCATTAAAGCTAACCTCAAAATATATTTTCATTCTTTATCCGCCTTGGTTTTTCATAACAGTCACTGCGGATCCAATATATCCATGAAATGAACTGTATTTTGTAGGAAGGTACCAAGTCGCATCAAAATCAAATTCAGGCAAAGAGGTTCGAAGTTTTACCACTTCATATGACTCAACCAGAGATTAGTTCTGGAGGAATTCTTTCGAAGGCTGCCCTGAAATCATTTTATTTCAACTCATTTCTCCATCTTCTCTAGAATATCGATCCATCAAACCTGCTTAGTTCAACATTATAGTTTCTAGCTCTTTACTGCAATTAAATTGCGGAACTATAATTTGACAGTTAGCAGAATATCCTTCAATGTACCCACACTTCCAACCTGCAGAACTTACTTCGCAGATAACTGAACAACAATGATTAGCACGGAGGAGAAGTTCGTAAGTACTTGAGTACATATATACCTACTAGCAACTTTACATATCTAGCCCCATTTTCAGTTGCAATATTAATAATATGTTTCATTTTCATGGAACCGGTTATGACTCCAGGTTTGTCTTCCTATAAGCTGTGTATTTCTGTGCCCATTATTCAGGACTTCAGGAGTCAGGAGTAGAAGAATTTAAGTCTGGAGCAGAACCGATCCATTTAATCCTACATCATTAGCATGTCCAAAATTTTAATTTCCAGAGAATTATGTGGTGATGAAAAGCCAGAGCCCTGTTATCATCTGATTTAATGTATTTTAATGATTGAGTTTAGGTATCAGATTTGTGATGGGTAGTGTATATGATCGATTGATGATAAAAAAATTAATGGATGCTTGTCCTACTTTCAATTTAAATTTACAAGTACCTGTTAAATGAATTCATAACGAAAATCAATAATTTCAGTGATATTATTTTTATGCTGTCTACATACACTGGGTTCTTATTCCGTGCCAGGATTGTTATCATTTGCCAAAAAATACCTTGAAACTGAGCAAGAGATTTTTCTGGTATGACCTTTTGGAACTGCATAATAAGGGAATAATGTGTGTTCAGAATTTGACTAGGCATTCTATCCACTTTCCCTCCCTTGTAGCTAATCTTTTTTATTTAAGACCTTCATCATTTTTTCCTATTTTAGAGAGAGTAAGGAAATGCTGATTATAACAAAATTTGAGGAACAATTACTTTCATCCCTGTTGAATAAAAACAAAGAAAACGAAGCACCTACCTAAAAAAATACAATAAAGTAAAAAATAAAATACCTAAAGTAAATTAATAAAATTAAGTAAATTAATAATATTATAAGTAAATAAATAAAATAAAGTAAATAAATAAAATAAAGTAAATTAATAAAATAAAGTCAATAAATAAAAGAAAGTAAATATATAAAATACCTGAAGTCAAGAAAATCAACTATAAAAACAAAATGAAGTAAAACAAATGACGTAAAATAATATAATGAAGTGAAAAAATAAAATGAAGTAAAATAATGCATTAAAATAAAAATCGAACAAAAGCTATGTAAATTGGTCAAGATATCCTCGTTGTCCTATCAATTGGAAGCTAAATGCGGGTTTTTCGTCCCCGCTATTCAAGTTCTCGGCATGGCTCAGTAGGTAGGATACTCGTCTTCGGTTAGGTAGGTTCTAGGTTCAAATCCCGATGTAGGCAAAAAAAAATTCTGTACGTAAATATCGAGAAATATGCCTCTAAATGTCTCGTGGACCTTATTTTTCGCGGTTTTAGTCATTATTACGGTAAATAATCCATTTTGGGGGGCTCTTTTCAACAATCCCCTGGCTACAAACCCCAAAATTTGCTGCCGATGCTTCAATTTAGCGATCCAAACCAGGTTTAGATTTATACCGAACTAGTTTAGATATTACCTAAACTCGAGTCAGCGTACAACCCAAAATAGGGTTTGCCTACTATCCAAAATAACTAGCTGGGGCCATATCAGCTATCCGGAGTTGGTGTTTTACACCGATATTCCGGCAAAAATCCAAACCCTTTTTTTTCAGTGTAGAGAAATGGAAAATATTCGTTGGCTCACTAGGCGGAACGACTACGCGGCGCAGATTTAAAAACAAAAAAACATTGTTTATGACGAACTGTGACAATGAGCCTACATATTAAATAGAATACTTTCTCTTCGTCGAGGCATGTTTTTTCTTCGTTAGTCAGCAAACAAATGTTTTTCATTCATCAAAGGCAGATAAAAATAACATAAAAAAATAAATCAATTGAAAAAAAAAAAATAAGAAAAACTAATACAGTGACTAATAGATTCGAATATGGCATTTTATGTCACCCACTTTAAAGTCACTCGCTTCGCGGGTGACCGGGGGTGCAGGGAGGAATCCCCTGCCTCGAACAGCTATACATTTAAAATATTTAAGAAGCTTTTTTAGCTTTCTTGTTTTGACGTGGCAATTTGTCAAATAATTTTTTCCACTTTTCTTTTAAATGCAGGCAAAAAGAACAAAAAGACAAATAGAAGAATACGTGGAAATTCGCCACTAAGGATCAAAGAGATTGGTTTAAAATTGAAATTATTTTGAGTATTATTCAGATAAAGAATAGGTTTATAAGGAGACATCATCAACAAGGATGCTAGCAAAACGAGCACTTTATTGGATCGAAAATTGAAACATATATTTTAATAATTAATACCAACGGTAGATATTGAAAATTTCTTCATCAGTGAGTGTAAATATTACAAATAGTATGTTTACAAACTTTATTATGGTCTGGAAATTTCATTGCTAAGATATATACTTCTCGAGGTCACAATTTAAAAATGGCACCGAAGATCCAGACTGAAGATATTAGAAGAATTTGCTCTGCAACGGTGGGTATGAGTCTTGTGAATGGTTGGTAGAGATTTTCATCAATAAAATGACCAGTGAGACCTATAAACTGGTTGCCATTTGATGATGTCAACAAGTCCGTGGTTAGGGCCACGTCACTTGCTGCCTTTAGCTGTCTGGAAAATAAAAGATAGGAGAATACTTTAAACGTGTAGTTATACATACGAGGGTCATTCGGACCAAATGACATGTAGGTACCCACACTGGAAAAAATTACAGGCTATATAGACATTACGTCCCTTCCGGGCTCGGAGGCCGAAAGTTTCAGGTGCTGGAAGCGTAGTTTCGATTGCTCCGGGTGCTATGCCCGGAACTTTCGGCCTCTGAACCTGGAACGCAGATGGTATGACTATACTTATAGCCCACACGTAGGGCTTCCAAGACCGGACTTTTTTTTCCAGTGCAGGTCAACGTCCCTAAGAACTTTCTCTCTTTTTTTATACAGTCCTCCAAAATGTTTTTATCCTGCGTTTCTCTGTGGAAATAAGAGTTAGTGATTTGGCCATAGCATAAGATAAATGAAGGTTTCTGAACTGTTTTAAATGAGCTCGACGAGGAACAGCGCCCGAATATTGAAATAAGTACTCAGTTTTATGTGATTTTAGGCAAAAAAATATAACAACACCGTCTTTTTGCGGGGATTTGAATTCAAGAACTTTTTGACGTAAAGGCTTTGATCACCTACATATATTTTCTGCTGAAGGAGTTCAATTCTGGTTGCTGGTGAGACGCCCTTTAAGCCATTTAAAAAAATTATGAAAAACTTAAAATTCGAGAAATTTCTTCTTTATCTATGAGCGCAAAGTTTGACATCGACAAAAATTGGCCAAAGTGACTCTTTCATATACCGAATAAACATACTTAAGGGGCTTTTTTCTCCTCTGATGGGATCGTAGTGAAACGACGCGACGAATGCCGAAAACCCCCCATTTTTTCGTCATATTCGGCCTTCAAACCCATGAATAGGTCAGTATTAGACCTATAAAGTAGAGACCGAAAATGACCCAATCATGATGCATTCGCTGAAACATAAATCATTAAGGAGTAAAAAATCGCGGAGTTGAGGAATATTAAGGTGGGCCCAAAAACGCCCCTTATCGATACCCCTCCTCTCCAATTTTTTTGGTGAAAGCCTCCGAACCGACCCGATCCCCCCCCCCCCCTCCTGCTGAGAAAGTTCACCACCGAGCCCCCGAGCAGCCCGGGCTTCTCAAGGAGTTGCACCGTGCGAAGAAGGGACGCACCACAGACTGCGCTTATGAGCCAAGAAATCCTGCAATGAACTCTATAGATTTCCCTTTCATCCAAGGTGTCCTCTAGTCACAGTCCTTGAGCATTACGCATATGTTGAAAATGAGGTTCACCGTAAAAACCTCCTCTTGCCATTTAAGACAGAACAGAGATTGAGACTGCTCATTCACCGAATGAAATAGATATAGTTTCGCTTGGTCTCTGAAAGCACCGTAATCCCCTCCTGTTATGATCCTCTCTGTTGAGTCAGGCTCTCCACTCAGGCGGTACGCCGGCCGGGCCGCAGCAAGCGTTTCCTAGCCGTTTCCAGCAAGCGTTAGGCCCGTGTCCGTGTTCTGCCAAGCAACGCGCTTTTTGCCATCTTTGGTCTATCCGTCCAACTCCAATCCGATCCGATCCCGTCCTCTCTCCTGCCTATGGTGGCGTGCGTACTTCCAACCAACACCCTCCGTTTTTCATGCAATTATCTGTTATCGATTTTTTTTAGCAAAAATTCAACAAATGTCAGTTATCTTCAAATCGTGGGGCAAGCAGTAGTTGCCTTGCTCGCCCGTACTGCAACCTTCACCACATCACTTTAAAATGGAAAATAATAATTCCAATGTTCGCGGCGCAAACGAAATGACTACCTCTTTTTTTTTTTTTGGCTTTAACTGCCTGCTCTTGGTGGTCATGGTCATATATTAGGAAACCTAAAAGCGGCCTAGAGCGGCAAAATAATCGTGAATCCGACCATGCGACCATTTTTGTGAGGCTTTAAAAAGTAAAATCTGCCATGTTACCATTTTTTCGATTTTGCCACTTTGAAAAAATATTTCATGAAATTGTACTGATTGCAGATGGACAGATGGAAAATTTTAAACCCACCCCTAAAAGCACCCTACAGGTTGGGAAACACAATTTTTTGAAAACCATTTTTCTGCTCTCTCGCTAGATGAACCCTTCCTTGGGTTGAATAATATTGGAATGCAGTTTCAAATCAGCTCAAGGGGGTTTGGAGCTCAATTGAGGTCCCCGTATTGGTGTCGACTTTAAAAATATCAAAAAGGTTTTACTTTGACCTTCCCTCTTTCATGTATGTTAGGTTATTGGCCAACTCGATTGATGACGCTTACCGTGTTAAAATTTTCTACGACGAATATGTTAGCCTTATACAGGGTTATCCAAAAGTCACTGACCACCCCTGTAACTTTTTTCCAAATTGAGATAGAAGTTTGAAACTTTGGGAATGTTCCTCGGTCTAAAGTAGCAACTTTCTGGTCCCCCCAAAATTTTGGGGGGCGGCCCCCCTTAAGGGGGGCGGGGGCTAACTTTTTTTTTTCAAATGGCAACCCCCCCCTTTGTGATATCTCATTCGAAAGATAATAAAAAAAGAAAATTTTTGACGCAAATCGCAGGTCAAAATGTTCATTTTTGACAAAATGGCGGCCGGTCAAAGTTCAAAATGGCGGAAATTTGGCATCTCCGTTGTTTATGGACGGATTGGTGTGAAACTCGGAATTCTTGGGTTTTTTGAGATGAGAAAAACGATTCTGGCATTGGTTTTCCAGAAAAGTCAGTCTTTTGCAAAATGGCGGCGGTCAAAATGGCGGCCTAGAGCGGGAAGTGGATATTTAGGCTGCATATCGTTGGATTTGCATGAAACTTGGTATCCGGGGGTATTTTGGCACGAGAAGAACGAATCTTTCATTGGATATCTGAAATTATGACAAATTCCAAAATGGCGGCGGAAAAATTGCGGGAAATCAGTTTTACGGCTCTTTACCGATGGATTAGCATGAAATTATTTGATATTTCAAGAATCTAATGAAAGATTCCTTTTTGTCCAGTCAAAAACCGCCAGGAAATCGAATTTCATGCAAATCCATCGGTAAACAGCCGTAAAACTGATTTCCCGCAATTTTTCCGCCGCCATTTTGGAATTTGTCATAATTTCAGATATCCAATGAAAGATTCGTTCTTCTCGTGCCGAAATACCCCCGGATACCAAGTTTCATGCAAATCCAACGATATGCAGCCTAAATATCCACTTCCCGCTCTAGGCCGCCATTTTGACCGCCGCCATTTTGCAAAAGACTGACTTTTCTGGAAAACCAATGCCAGAATCGTTTTTCTCATCTCAAAAAACCCTAGAATTCCGAGTTTCACACCAATCCGTCCATAAACAACGGAGATGCCAAATGTCCGCCATTTTGAACTTTGACCGGCCGCCATTTTGTCAAAAATGAACATTTTGACCTGCGGTTTGCGTCAAAAATTTTCTTTTTTTATTATCTTTCGATTGAGATATCACAAAGGGGGGGTTGCCATTTGAAAAAAAAAAGTTAGCCCCCGCCCCCCTTAAGGGGGGCCACCCCAAAAATTTTGGGGGGACCAAAAAGTTGCTTCTTTAGACCGAGGAACATTCCCAAAGTTTCAAACTTCTATCTCAATTTGGAAAAAAGTTACAGGGGTGGTCAGTGACTTTTGGATAACCCTGTACGTTGATAAAAGGCATAAGATTGGGGAAACATAGTTGTGACGTCATTATATTCTGATTCTCTTGAAAAATCGGACCCAAAAAGTATCAATAAGGCGGAGATTTTATTCGGACTGTTGTCCAGTTTTCCTCCCGAAACGGAATAGCAGGTTTTGAATATCAATTCTTCAAAGACTGAAGCTAACTGAAAAAAAGTATAGCTGTTTAACTTTGGTTAAACGCAGAGATAGGAACTCACTCAGACGAGCCTTGTCAGTATACTGCTCCCATATGAGGAAAGAGGAGCGAGTGAAGCTAAGACCCCAAGAGAAGAGAGAGACAGGGGAACGCGTGATGCCGTGGTATGCTGGTGTTATCAGGAATTTCAGTAATCAGTTTCCTCATCGAAACTCATGCCATGCGACGGCCGCGGCCGGCCGGCGACAGGGAGCCAGCGTCGCCGTTCAAGCCCATAAGCGCAAATCCTCCAAGTCGACAGCCCAAAAGCGCAAATGGGACTATTTGCGCTTTTGGGCTGTCAATTCGAGGGGCATCGACCGGATCGATACGTCGATAATCGAAGGAAAGCTCGTGTAGAATGTGTGGCAACTGCGCGCGACGAAAAATCAGTTATGCCGCATTCACACGCTGAATTTAGCAACTGAATGTGGAAGTCAACAGTCATCGCCCAACGGCTGAAATTTAGCAAATTCGAGTTATTTTCATCCACATGTGTATCAAATCTACTCGAATAGTTCCAACAAATTCAAAATTGGTCCGATGGTTGCTGAGAATGGTTGCTGAATTTTGCGCGTCACGCGCAAAATTCAGGCATCGGGCCGACGACTTCCACATTCAAGCCATATTCAGCTCCCATATTCAGCGTGTGATTGCGGCAGCGGCACGAGAGTGCGTGTAAACAGATGAGATAGATTGGCTCGGCGATGAGGGCGACAATATGAGTGCAGGGCCAGCGTAATTGCGGTTTGTTTACGCATCCCGAGGCTGGACGTTTTCGGTTTTCGTTACTCCAATCAGTCTTGCGAGTGCATCTTTCAAAGCAAGATGAGTCTAAGAAAAATAGAAAAAAATAAAGGTGTTCCGTGCGTGATAGTAGATGGTTTCAAGTATAGGCGGCAACGGATAATGCAAGACGGGAGTGTTTCATGGAGGTGTGTCACAAAAAAGTGCAATTCAACAATTAAAACCAATAGTGGCGAGACGGTAATTTCAAAAAGCTGTAAAATAAACAATCACTCACACGAGCGGATTCCACCGGGAAAACTCGCCTTAGACTCGATGAAAAATGCTTGCAAGCGTAAAGCAGTGGAAGACATTCGGACAAAACCTGCCAAAATTATTCGAAGTGCACTGCGGGAAGACGAAAACAGTGAAAACGCTGAATTAGAGGATAAAAACGTGCGAAACATTCGTAAATCCATGTATCGGCGTCGAAGAAAATGGTTCCGGTACTTCCAGACTCACGCGAAAAAACTTTAGATCAACTTAGCGATGAAATTTTCAAGTGCGAGACAAACCGGAAAGAAAAGTTCTGTTTTGTTGACAAAATTTCACAAATTATCATTTTTACTATTGCCTGACAAATTTACTATTTTTATGTGAAACCGCGACCGAAATTATAGCTGATGGAACGTTTTACGTTTGTCCACCCTTTTTTTATCAGTTGTACACGATACGTGGTTACGTAAACGGACATTATATCCAAGCAGCTTTCTGCCTTTTGCCAAATAAAAGGCAAGAAACCTATGTAAATATGTGGCTCTTCCTTCAATCACTATGTGAGGGCAAACTAAACCCAGCATCCATCCTTTTAGATTATGAAATTGCAGCTCATCAAGCATTTTGGACAGTTTTCCCTAACAGCCGCATACGCGGATGCCGATTCCATATCGGGCAATGCTGGTTTCGAAATATATGCCAACTTGGCTTGAAAAAAGACTACGAAGGAACCGGAGTTATCAGTGATTGGCTAAAATTATTTTTTGGCCTGCCATTCTTTGAGGCGAGCGCCGTCCTTGACGCTTTTTGCGAAATTATGGGCTGCAACCCCCCTGACTCTAGATGTATCGCTTTTTGTGATTACGTTCAAGATACTTTTATTTTAGTTTGCGCATTCCCACCAGAAATGTAGGCTGAGATTCCCAATGCCCTTTCCTCAACAACTACGAATGGGGCAGAAATATTTCATCATCATTTTAAAGGTAACTTTTATGGGCCACACCCTCACGTTTACTACTTCCTTGAAACTTTAAAAGATGTACAAGCAGAAGCTTATGTTAAAATTCGAAGTGTCCGAAACCCACCTCTTAAATGCAAGAAAGAAACTCAAAAATTAATGTTCTTACTGAGAACATACGATGAGCTTGTCAGCAATGAATTATCTGCAATTCAGTTGTTGAAAAAAGTTGGCATGAAATTCCAAGGCAGGCGCTTGTAAATGGTTTCCTCCTATATATTCGACGCAAACTTTCTCTAAAGTGTAAGGCTCACCTCTACAAACTCAGACCAATTTAGAAAAATAATATAAATAAGGCAGGGGGGAAAGAGTTCCCAGGTTTCGCTTTTTGCATGCACAGATCAAAAGCAGAGCCTGGAAACTTTTTGTCAACCGAACCTTATCAATCATCGGTTTTTCACTGATATGCATTCTTCTGGACTCAACTACCAAGGGAAAAAAGGTAAATAACGTTGCTCCATTTTCACGTTTCTGCTTTTATTCCTCCCTTTAATTACGCTCCATTCGATATATCGAAATTCTGGTCGATTATTTCATTTGCGCTTATGGGCTATGAATATTTACGCATTTGCGCTGTCGCATTTGCGCTTTTGGGCTGTCGATTTCGGTAATTTGCGCTTATGGGCTGTCACCAGCGTCGCGTCGTGCGTCGGCCGTCTGGCAATCAGGCAGGCCGGCAGGGACCCCTGCTAAAAATTTTTCATGGAATTCCATGGTATTCCGTGCTGTTTCTCATGGAATCCCATGGTGAAGACACGGAACTCCATGGAGACTCCATGAAGACTCCATGGAGGAGGCACGGAACTCCATGGTGACTCCTTGGGTTTCCGTGGAGACTGCATGGGATTCCATGGTGGCAGCAGGAGATTCCGTGGTGGCTACATGGAATTTCAAGGGAGCGTAACGGAATAGCAGAGAACATGCATTGGAACACCGCGAAACACTAGAGACCACCACAAGAATAAACATGGTAATCTGTAAGCCTTTGATCATTGACAATCAGCAACTATTTGCTGTTTCGTTATGCATCATAGAATTAAATTGAATTACTCACCGAAGTTCACAAGTGAGGGCCACTAAAATGTTTCATGTCATCAGTTATCACAGAATAAGTCTTCATTAGTGCACTGAAATTTCTACAACCATGGCATTCCCAAGACAATGCCCACTATCTAACGATAATTTAATAATTGTACCAGTAGGTAGCAACTACTTTCTGTACGGAGAATGTTTTCATTTAAAATATGATGAACTCAGAGATTTGCTATGGTTGACAGAGATGTAATAATAATTTGCTGCTTATACTCTGTTTAAGACAACTGAAATAACCGCAATAGTTTGTCAAAAAACAGAAAACACGCAGCTTCTTCGAACCTGTAGGTACAGCTTTAAAGTCTGTCAATTAGAGACCAAACGTCTGTGTTTTGAAAGATTAGTTTAGACACTAACTATTCAATAGGATCGCCTTTACTGAAGCTCAACCGTCATACTTCCAAATCTCCTGTGTGAAACCAACGTTGAATTGTAGAAAGAACCGAATAGCGGTAATAGCAAAACCAATGAGAATTGAGTTGTATCTATCAGAATTTTTTCATTCTATTTCTACGCATGGCCAAAATAAAAATTTGAAGATCGATTACCAAGAGTCCATCGCGATACACTGCTGGCTTACTTTCAGGTTAATCAAAATTCACCAACTTCGAGGTAACATTACTTTCGTAACGAAGAAGACTCGAATTCGAGCTGATACTAATTAAATCACATAAAAAAATTAAAATTTGCATTACTGGCAGTGATAACCAACAACTCATCTTGTGTTTACAAAGTGATTCAGTTCCGACTCCAAAACAAAACCTGCGTTGCAATCCTGCCGGCCTGCCCTGTTTCATGTTGAAATTGTATAAAAATAAAAATAAAAGCAAGAATAGAACGCAAATGTTAAAGCGTGTGAAGTATGAAACATTATCGGCGTTACGCATTTCAGTAATAAATAAGCGAATGAGTTTTTATAGATCATGCAGATTTAAATAAAAAATCCTCAATTCAATTCGGCAAGTCAGGAGATGTGCCGCCCCGCCCTGCCCTGTCGGTATTTTGAGGTTAGGTTATCAACGAGGCGTGAATCGTCACTTCGTCAGGCTCAATGAAGCTCTCGCAAACCATACAGTAATTCTCAGAAATGTATATATTTCTTGACTTCCTGCTTTCGCTACATCACGCCAAATCCGAGTTGAATGCAAGGGCCTTGAACTGAATCTAGGTAAGTCATGAATAACAATGATTAGCAATTCCTATTACTGAATGTACGCATAGGCACCAATATGACCAATAGTGAACTATCAGCCACTGATCTGTAACCTCTCCATAGAATCATAGCATTACATTTATTTCTGTATTTTGATAAACTATTCTAACATTCTTTGTTGAATAGTAGATTCGTATGTGCTCATCATTTTCTCTATCTTCTCCTTGATCACTCCTCCGAGTCTGCACCCCAAACATGAACCGTGATCGATTATTGGTTACAGTCTCCCTTATCGTGTTTTCAGCACACGGTTAACATTCTAACTGCATTCCATTCCTAGCTGCTCATCAGCTCATGTCATTGTCCTCCTCAGGGATAATATCAGTTATCTGTCAGATCATATGAGATCGCCATTTCCTATCGTTTGCCGAAACCCATATAGACTGAATAAAATTCACAGGTGAGAACTACTTAGGACTGAAAAAGAAACCTTAAATACAGGCCCTTCTAGATTTTTTTGCTGTGTGATGGAAACTAAAGCCCACCTCAGACAGTCTAGCTTTCCTCCACTTATACCGAGTGAAAAGTTGGATCGTTTGATACGGACATGAGAACATAGAGCTCGCTCATCGTATGTTGAAACAAATGTTTCTCTCCGATTAGCTCTGAATTCGCACCGCTCAACAGGTAAATTCATGTAGTCAGGTGGCACCACTGGTGAATGGTGACTTAAACAATACTTTTGACGTTTGTCTCAACGTATGATGCGTGAGCTCTGACATTTGTTTGAGAAGTTGAACGGAAACCTTGGTGTGACCTGACTTTCAAATTTTTGTTCAACCTCTCAAATGATCGTTGTGTTCTCGTGTTGTATTACACGATCCAACTTTTCATTTGACATGAGTGAAGGAAAAGTGACGTCTGAATTAAGCCTTAGCTATTACTTGGTATTTTTATTCAGAAATGTAAGTAGTGTGAGAGATATATCTGAAGTTACAGATGAGGCCTTAAACTTTTAACTCTAGAGGGCTAAAACATCACATCCTTATCAACGATGTTTCAGTGAATTATCAGATGTCCAATAATTTACTTCCTATTTTTATGGCTACCAATGCAATAATTGCTTTTACACACAATTTTACCAATGCTTTTTCACAAGTATTTTGTCCTATTACTAAAAATTATTTGGCTATCCTCAGAACTTATTTTAACTTCTCAAGAAATGTTGGTTGGCTTCACCTTGAGATTGTTTTAATTTAGTGCTGATCATTGGTTGTACTCATGGTTTTGATGCGCTGTACATTATTCATTTTTCAGAGCTTTCATAAAAACACACCAAGACATTTACCTGCCTTGTTCAGCTGCAGCAATCGCCATTTGTTTCCTATCATCTGGCAGTTCCTTTGATCTTATCGAACAGCCATTCGCAGGGAATTAGTGGCAACCTTTAAACCATCTAGATGCAATTAAGCTTCCCAGACAGAAACCAAAATCTACAGTTCATATCTCACTCTCTTGGCCTCTAATTTGGATAGTGTTGTGATAATTTTTGGTGCTGTTTTCCGTGCTTATTGTGAAATAATTTGAATATGTTTTCACATTGTCAACTGAATGAAATCTTATTTGAAACGTTGAGCGTGCAGTATGTGACGCGAAGGTACAGTGCGGTAGTTTCTCAATTGTTAAAAGAATTATTACATCTCTGTCAAGTATAGTTGGTACTATGTGTCTTCAAGTTGGTGAGTGTATCATTTTCATTTATTTTGATAACAAGGAAAACTTGTAAATTATCTAATTAAATACTAAAAAAACCAGCATTATTGAGTAGAACAGTTCTATGATGACTTAAAGAAACACCACCATGGTAACTTGATGGTGGAAACCTGCATGAGACACAGTGAGTGCTGTGGCAGGTTTCCACGGTGAGAATTTGCCGTGGAGAAATTTTCCATGGAGAAATTTTCCATGGTGACATTTTCCGTGGTGCTTTCCGTGGAGAAATTTTCCATGGAAAAATTTTCCGTGCCCAATTTTACGTGGAGAAATTTTCCATGGAAAACCAGCACGGAATTCCATGAAAAATTTTTAGCAGGGACGGGCGAGGGCGACGGCGACAAGGCGACGCGCTCGTGCCGCAACGCTGAGCAAGGGGTAAGAAGAGGGAAAGAAAAAGAGTCAAATCTTCGAAACGGTGAAAAATAATCTGTAGGGCGGCTGATTTGCTGATTGTGAGCCCGAATATCCACGGGTCACGCCAGAGGCAGCGGCCTTGCGTTACCCGTCCCGTCAGTCAACTGCGATTGCCAAATTGAGTGGGTGGTGACATGTGGTGACATGACGGAGTGTTCGCCACCACCTTGCGCTTGTCAGTTTCACCGGCGCGGCGCGCGGCGCTCTGACTCACTTGGCGAGGTGGGGGTTTGCGTGAGGTGACCTCAGAGCATCTTAAGTATCAAATTCTCGAGTTTTCTTTTTTTTGCGGGTTGGTTGCGGTTACATACTCAGCCCCATAAAATTGTATGAAACTTAGTTTCCCTCTGTCCCTTCGAGTCCTTTCACACGTTTCACTCACAACTGAATCGTGTCGGGCGAAAACTGCTTTTGTGCTTTTAAGCATGTATCGCAACAGTTTTGATCGAAATTTTTTCTTGATTATTACACGAGATCAGAGGAAAAATCAGTGAAATTTTCACTTACAAATTCCCAAGATTTTTGCGATAAAAATACAATTTCCAAAGGGAAATTTGGCAGCATTGAAATATAGTTACGTCCTTTCGTGAGGGAAACGACGAATTGGAACCTAGTAAAATCTGAAACTAGATATGGACTTTAGCGGATTTCCATTGATACTATTCAATTAGATCCTAAAACTTATGATATTTTGTTTCTTTCGCTCCCTCGTAAATTCCGTTCAGCGAATAGCGAATTTCATAACCATAACCATACTTATCACGCGGAAGCGGGGCTTTCGCAAAGAAGGAAAACTTTTCCGACCAGCTTAGCTGAATATTAGTGCCGCAACCCTACCTTGTGCTTAACTAAGAAGGTAAAATAATAAAACAAGAATATGTTCTCACCTTACAACGATGCAGTTTTCTTCAACTTACGACGGAAATGATGCCCATGGGTGATGATGACAGGTGACATTGATTATACTTTCAAATCAAAACAAAAAGCATGTTTCACATTTCTAAAAATCACATTTCACTTTCACCTCCATTAAGTGTCAAATAATAATGAAAATAGACGGTTTGCTCTTGAAGTTCAAGATGAGAATGCCATGGGGTAAGCGTAATTAAATTAGGACAGCTTAGTTTCATTGTTCACCTTTGTTTTTGGCCCCCTTTTGAATTAAAACCAATTTAAACGCCAAAAAAAAAAAACGCCAAACGAAAGAACGCGTAACGAGAAATATTAGACGAATCTTTTGAAACTGGCTCCAAGCTGAAATTCGGCGAGACGAAGGGCAATACATTGGCTCCGCTTCAAAGACCGGAACAATCATTTTTCCTTAATCTTCGAAAGCTCTATTTTTCAACACGGGGAGAGGGCGGCAAGCCCTTTGCACACGTTGCAAGTTTTGCTGCAAGTGAGCCGAAAGTGGGAGTCATCGGTGCATCACTCATCGATGATTCTGAAATTTACGGGGCGCCCGCAATTTTCACGATCATCGATGAGGTCGCGGCTCTACAACCAACGTTCACACTGCATTGTGGCATGGCCTGATATAACTTAAAAACACAAATCTTAGGTTGCTTCTGTGAGATATTCAGTACCAAGAGAAAAATCTGAAGACAAAAAAGCAAAAATCAAAATCTGGAGTAATACTTCTAAACAAGAAAAACTTACCGAACCCAAAATCTCCTTTCTCCGCGTCGCCTCCGTTTTGACTCTTCCCGGTAGGCCGCGATTATTAGTAGGAAAGTCCAAACTGCCAAAGCAATAAGGAGGTCGGTATCCATGATACGTAAAGCGAAAAGAACTTTAGTCCTTAAAAAGGTTTCCTTGCATTATGATCACTATGATAACAATAACCTCAAACTTTTTTATTTTTTTTTTTTTTTTTGCTGGTTTAGTGGCTTATATTCCGTTGGAACCTACAGCCATCGATAGACAGTATTTATTGTCCTTAGACATCATGGGATTTAGGCACATCCATGCTCCAGGCTTTCAAATTTTCAGGGATTAAGGCCGAGTGGAATCTGTTTCTGCAGATCCACTCGTCAGTTCCATGAAAATTTGTCACCACCACCGGGATTCGAACCCGGGACCTATTGGCCTAGAGTCAGACGCGCTGACCACTAGGCCAACCTGGCCGGCTAACCTCAAACTTTTCAAAAAAAGTCATGTGCCGGTGAATATTGTCAACAAAACGAAGGACGCTCATCGGTCGAAAGGAGAATGCGCGCCCCGCTTTCACTCGCAACGTGTGAACGTAATTGAAAGTATAAAATCGGGCGTCAGCGCTCAACAGCGCATCGATGATCCTCACTTTCGGCTCACTCGCAGCAAAACTTGCAACGCGTGCGAAGGGCTGTAGTATTTATTTTCGCTTCTTACCGGGCATCCTTTCTTTCATTGTCGATATCTTCATTTTCACGATTATTCTGATGACCGTCGATTCTCCAATGACACGTTAAAACATTACTTTGATGATGGATTCTTTCGATATTTGTCGATATTTTTATTATTAACGATATTACGATAATTGTTCATATTTCATTGATTGCTGATATTTCCGATAACCGTCGATACTTCCGATAATCGACGATTTTTCGTTTATCAACAATATTCCAGATAATCTCCGATTTTTCGATAATCGACGATATTTCCGATGATCGACGATATTTCGATAATCGACAACACTTCGGCTATCGACGATATTTCGGTTATCGACGATATTTCGATAATCGTCGATATTTCGATAATCGTCGATATTTCGATAATCGTCGATATTTCGATAATCGTCGATTATTGATGATTCGAACCGAACCGATCGAACTCATTCGATGTTCGGTTTCGGTTAACAGGCCTAGCCCAGCCGCCGGGGCAGTTGTCGGTTTGATAGGACATTCAATATACAGACATCATGGCGTCCTCAACGTAATTCAATTGTTCCTTAATTCCCACACTTAGCAAATGGCAGACTCGCAAGCAACCGTAGGCTCAAGTTTTTTCTCATCAGAAATGACGTTTTTGCGTTTCTTAGCACTTGCTATAATTAGCTATTATATGCCATTCACCATGCATTTTTTCATGTTCCACTGTCATATTCTATCCAATCGAATGCATTAAAGCCTAAATCTGCCCAGGCAGAATAAAACGATTTGATGGGGCTGATCGGGAGGAATTGAATCTTGTGCTTAAGAACAGCGAAGAATCGCCTCGGACGGCTTCTTAGAGGTTCCGTAAAAGTTTTTTTTTTTTTTTTTGACGTTTTACCATATTTCAAACACATAGTCTTTCAAAATAGATATATGTAAGCTTAAGTTTAGCTTGGCAGACGAAAACGAGTTCAAACGCCCGATCGGTGAAACTTGAAAGTAGGGCTCCCGAGCGATAAAATTGTCTCGGGAGGCTGCTTTGAGGTTCCGTTTTTTTTTTTTTTTTTTTTTTTTGTCATGGGAACGGAGTTCCCCATGATATTACAATCGTTCCGTTGCTATCGCTATGGGATTCCCTATGCCTCTGCGACCTTGAGCGTTTCGCCCAGTCTTCGATTTTTGGTTGATTTTCCGATGTATCAAAAACCGTTGTATTTTTTAGCCAATCATGTCTCTACGTCAAGTTGTGTTGATTTCTAAAATTCCCTTTCAGCGAGTTTTTTTCCAACTTGAGATGTCGTGTCTGACTGGTAAATCTGCGCAGAACCACGAAGTTCCGATTTTGGGGAAATTCTTTTTTTTGGGAGGTTCCGATTGGTTATTTTTCACCATCAGTTTTCTGTTCGTTGGTGCAAAAGATCGCCTACCTCGTTGCTCTTGAGAAGCCGCCATTATCCCACCTCAAATGTTAAAAATAGAAGTAAAGAAATAATAACCATCGTACAAGGTGGAAAATTGCTCTGGAGGACCCTTTACGGATATATGAGCCAAAATCAGAACTCGATTGATGGATTTAATCCATGAATACAGAAATATTGCCTCAGTTTACTGCCGCGATAGCAAATGCATGCTGAGATGAACCTTGTGACACATGAAAGCATAGGCAAACAATGTCTCACAGAGAAAGGCGCTTAATCCGTTGTCTCATATTACCGCAAGGGCCGAACCGCGCCGAAACTTCAAGGACGCCTTTTGTGAAGCCCCGCTCAGCGTCCGAGATCCCTTAATTGTTCTTTTTTCTCTCGCTTATAACGGATGTCGAGATAGCTCAGTCGTCATCGACACCATTCTACCGCTTCGTCAGCGCTCCATTTTTTACGAGCGGGGGTTCGAATCTCGTAGGGGATAGTTAATTTTTACTGGTTGTATTGAATGTTTTAGACCAATCATCTAACAATAATTAATACTTGGCTACTTAGGAAGCACATAGGTCCATTATGATGCGTATTCGGGCATATGTGTAGAGTAAAAATATCATACGTAGGGTGTCCCAAAAGTACCGGGACTGGTTCTGTAACTTCAAAAGTAAGATAGATACAGACATGATTGTGGTCTCATTTTAAAGATCAACTCAATACCTATCGATTAAAACCAAGATCAGCTCAATCGGATAAAAATTGACCGAGTTATGACAATTTCAAATCAGTGAGGAAAGTTTACCCCTACGGTTTTTAGGAAGATTTTTCGCTTACCAGGATTCAAAAAGTTAATATTCGTATCCACTTTCCTCCGAATCTTCCATAACTTCCTTTTGCTTTTCAAAGTACCGTCCATCAAACCGGATGCACTTTTTCATGCGCTCTTGCCACTTATCCAACATTGTTTTCCTGAATTCTTCCTCTGGGATGGAGTTGAAGAAGTTTGGAATTGCATTCTGGATTTCGGTCTTCGATACGAATCTTCGTCCGCGAAGCTCCTTTTTAAGCGTAGGAAACATTCAAAAATCACATGGAGCCAAGTCAGGGCTGTAAGGGGGATGAGGGATTGTTTCAACTCCATTTTTACTCATAAATTCACGTGTTAAGCTCGACTTGTGAGGCCGCGCATTGTCTTGATGGAGTATCCACGAAGCTTTCAAGTCCGACCGTTTCCGGGAAATGTGCATTCTCAACTCCTTTAGCACTTTGCAATAATACGCACTGTCGACTGTTGTGTTTGGTGGTACAAAATGTTGATAAATGACACCTCGAAAATAAAAAAACACAATAAGCATCACTTTATGGGCCGACTAAATGCGTTAACTTCCGAAAACTATATATAATCCAACGAAAATAAATAATTGGTACATAACAGATTTCTTGTATGCAAAGAAAATAATTAAAAATGTTAAAAAAGAGATGTCAACACAAAATTACATAGCCCCTTCAATTCGGAAGATACTACAAACGAACTATACCTTAACATTTTCATATCCCATAAGTTAACGTTCCCATGACGAATATTGCTATCTGTTAAGGTTGGCGATGGCCGGGTTGGGAGAGCAGAGAGAACCCAATTTGATTCGCTTGCTATCGCTAGCGATTGCAAAATCCAACTTGTTTTTTTTTTTTTTTTTTTTTTTTTTTTTTTTTTTTTTTTTTTTTGGACGTTTTACCATGTTTCAAACACATAGTCTATCAACATAGATATATTTAAGCTTATGCTTCGCTTGGCAGACGAAAACAAGTTCAAACGCCCGATCGGTGAAACTTGCAAGTAGGTCTCCGGAGCCATGAAACGTTGTAGTATTGTCCTGAGCAGTCTCAAGTTCCCTTGACAGTAGTATATGACGAAGTCCTACTACATTTTGCTTCTTATAGTCCATCCAATACAAAATTTAATATTTAGGCGTAAAAAAAACAAGTTGGATTTTGCAATCGCTAGCGATAGTGTCAAGTATAGCGACTCTCTGACGTTGCTTGCCTCTCCTTTGTTCAGTTGGCACGGCTGCTCTGTTGACCGGGGAAATTTCGAGTTTGCTTTGGAGCATCACTTGAGAAGTTCCCCTGGCCAATCAGAGGAGTGGATTGCTCGGCTGATCACTGGAGGGGGGAGCAACGAGTTGTTGAGGAATAGAGTGCGTTTCGTCTGATTATTCGGTCTGTGTGCTCTGTGAAGTATGGAATAAAAGTTTGTGTCATCGAATCAAATTGGGTTCTCTCTGCTCTCCCAACCCGGCCATCGCCAACCTGAACATGGTGCCGAAACCTCGGCGAACCCTTGAGGACTGAATAGCCTGAGATCGAGTTTCCAACATCGTCATTGACTTCTCACTGGTGGCCTAAATCCGCATCCCCTCGTGATGGACATTCCAACGGCAGCTAAATAGTTTCCAACCTCGTCATGGACTTCTCACTGGTGGCTTAAATCCGAATCCCGACCTCTTGATGGACATTCAAACGGCAGCTAAATTCCACTTCTAACCTTAACCAGGTGAATCATTTTCTAAGTTCATGCTTTGTTCCCCAAATGTTCTTCTCTTCTTTTCAGGTTGCATAGCATCGTATTTTGTAAATGTCCCACTCAGAGGCGGAAGATGATATTACTGTAATTGACACGTTACTTGGTCCTAGTTCTTCCCAAGACCCTTTACGGCACTCGACGCGTCCCACAAAACTCCCAAGCGCCCTTTCAGACTTTGTGGTTCCATCCAAAGTAGTCCGTAAACTAACTTTTAAGAAAACAGTTTCGGTAATGTCTAACAACAAGGAAAATGACCCACCAGGTGATAATGTGCCTCCATCACACTTTAAACATTTTCCAATTATCTTACCCACAGTTTTCGACGGGAATAATGTGACTGTGGAGAAATTTTTAGAGTCTTTGGATGCGGCAGTCCAAGTCAACAACTGGAAAAAAGAATATGTGCCTCTCTTCGTTCAAAAATATTTAAAAGGTGCAGCGCTTGAATATTTTGAATTTTTGAAAACCTCTTACCCTGCCCTGACCTTTGAACAGTTTACCGCTAAATTTAAATCTCAATTCAAAGATGTAGCCAAAGTTTCTCGACTCACAGTCCAATTAGAAAATTTAAAAGTTGATTCTGCGGAGGATCTAAAGGAATACTCCTTTAAAGTGCGTACCATCTGTAGGAAAATCGATCCAAATATGTCGGATGCTCAGGTTATTTTTCATTTGTTAAAAGGCATGCCCATGGCTATTAAAACCACATTTTCCCTCTTCCCACACAGTACGATGGATGAATTTGAATCCTCCTTAAAGAAGTTCGAACAGCGTCATATAAATTTAAACATTGCTAACATTAATAAACCCTCACATAATGAAACAGCTGAGCTCAAACTGGATGAAATCATAAACAAAATTTCTGCTTTACAAGCTAATCACAATATCCAACCTCGTTCGCAAACAAATGATTCCTATAGACCGCAACAAAAGAAGAAGAAAAAATACAACAATCACAAATTTCCACACCCACCATTTTACCAACAACAACCTTTTCATCCAGGCCCAGTGATGCCATTTCATCCACCGTACATTCCATACCCTGCCCAACAACCGAAAACCCAAACCTATCCTAGTGCTACATGTCTTATTTGCGGGTGTGCGCATGATACAACCCAATGTAAAGTACGTTTTTGTGTTCACTGCCGAAAAGGCGGGCATCTAAAGAGAGATTGTTTTGCCTTAAAAAAGGATGGCAACAATCAAAATTTTTAGAAAGTGGTATTTTTAGAAATAAATCTAAGACGTCGATTACCCATAATCGCAAAAGCTTCACGCCAAAGGCAATTGAAAACCCCTGTTCCTCTAGTGTTTATGCAGATCATTTTCCTCCTTTGTCTCGTGTGAAAAAGGACAGTCCTAAAATAGCTCGAAAGGACACCCATTTTAAACGCATGGCTCCGCAAACAAAGACTAAAGTCCCGAAAGAAACCTCTATGTGTACATTAAGCTTAGGCTTGTCTACTTTTATTGATGTGAAAGTTCAAAATCATAGCACCACAGCGCTTATTGATAGCGGCGCTAGTGTATCCGTTTGTTCTATCGCTTTTGCAAATTTTGTCCTTTCCGCAAAAGGAAAGAAAGTCGACTTGAAAACAGCCAACAATGAATCGTTACCCATTGTAAAACGAGGCTTCTTATTGCTCAACATTGCCGGTAGGGAACTGAAAACCTATGTGTATGTTACCAAATCCTTATCGTCTCCTTTAATTTTGGGCGACTCCTTTTTGAAAACACACCAAGCCATCATAGATTATAAATCAAACTGCATTCAACTCACTCACCAAGGAACAACCTTTTCCGCCCCTTTTGTACATAAGCTAGAAAATAGTTTGTCTTCGTTAGAATACCCTTTAAGTTTACAAGTAGTAACTAAAAATACCACTTGTCTAGCACCATTATCAGTTACTGACGTGAACATTCATTGTGAGTTTCCAGCGTTTCAAACAAATTTCTTTTTTGAACCAAATTTCAAATGGTTGGAGTCAAAAAATTTATATATTAATAGATGTTGTTTAACTCAATTGTCTTTACCGGTTAAAAACCTCTCTCATCAAGAAATCATTTTATATCCGGATACACCCATTGGTACCATTTGCTTCAAGAAAAACTTGGAGTATTTTCAAAGAACGAACAACTTTGAAAAGAAGGCATTCTTAAATCTAATTAGAAAAGTAGATGCTGACCTTCTTCCTTGCAATAATATAAATGATGTTTCTATAAAGCACTCCAAATCACAGAATAGGAAAAATACTGCTAGTCCAGCTTTTCCACACAGTAAATCTATTACTGGCACTGTTCCTGCTAGTACAGGTAGTGCACCTCCTTGCCAATCAACCAATTCCATTAAAATGGCAGGTTTGAGAAGCAAAATTATCACAGTTAATACGTGTCGAAATATATGTGCAAGTAGATTTGTGGATACGCCTACATGCATTAACCGTGTCCTCCCAGCCCAAGAGCTGCAGATTAATTCTGTCATGGGTAATTATTTCACTCTACAATTCCAAAACGCTGAAAATGAAAATGAAACTCACAAGAATGTTATAACAAATATCACTTCCAATACAAATTCTAGTAATAGTATTCCAAAAAATTTGCTCCCTGTTGACAAATCGGGAACACAAATTTTCATCAATAGATCAATACCGCCACTTGTGTTTAACCAGGTCAAGGAAATCATACAAAACAACATTGAAGTCTTTGCATCCTCACAAATTGAAATACATAAAGCACGCTTGATGCCTGCTGAAATAAATTTAACAGATAACATTCCTGTACATTCTCCTCCTTTTCACATGTCACCTATGGAGGATGAACAATTGCATGAATTCATTGGCCAGTTAAAACAAGCTGGTATTGTTCGTGATAGCACTTCGCCTTATGCGTCCCCAGCCTTTTTAGTTACCAAACCTGGAGTTCCAAAAAAATCTACCAATTTATCGCTATCTGACAAAAGATTTGTTGTCGACTATCGTCGCTTAAATGCCAAGGTCATTCCAGACAGGTACCCATTACCAAGAATAGAATCCCTGATCACTGAGCTTCGTCAGTACAAATATTTCAGCAAATTTGATTTTTTGAGCGGATTTTTCCAACAAGAGTTATCTGAAAAATCTAGGAAATGTTCTGCCTTCACAACTAGTAGAGGTTTGTTCGAGTTTAACCGACAACCTATGGGCATTAAAAATGGATCATCATCATTTAGTAGGGCTCTGAACAAAGTGTTTGCCGACCTGTTGTATCACGGTGTCATAATCTTCATTGATGATCTGATCGTCTACAGCAAAGACTATGAAACCCACGTTAAGCTGTTAAATATCGTATTCGAAAGGCTAAAAAAACATTTCTTACGCCTAAAAACTTCGAAATCCCAAGTATGTTGGGAATCGATAGACATCCTAGGATATTTGATTAGTCACAAGTGTATCGCTCCATCAACCAAAAATTTAATCCCAATACTAAATGCAAAACCGCCGAAATCTTTGAAAGAATTACGTTCATTTTTGGGATCCTGTTCTTTCTATCGTAAATTTATCCACAATTTTGCCAAGATTTGCTCCCCATTGTATGATCTCCTCAAAATCTCTTCCGACAAACAGTTTACTTTAACACCTGCAGCAAAATCAGCGTTCAAGACTTTGATTTCTCTTTTCACGCAAAAACCAGTGTTGCAAAACTTCAATGAAGATCATGAAACCGTGGTAATTGTAGATACTTCGAAATTGGCTACTGGCTCTATCCTTGCCCAGCGTAACCCAGAAACAAAAAAACTACATCCTATTGGTTATTTCAGCAAAAAACTTCAATCACAACCGTCTTGGGGTTCGACTGAACTTGAACTCCAGGGCCTAGCTTTGGCAGTGCCTCATTTTCGTGATTACCTATATGGCCGCAAATTTACAGTTTTTTCTGACCATAATAGTTTGGAGTATTTTACAACATTTAAAGAAAAGTCATCTAGATTAAATAAATTGGTATCAAAACTTGTCGACTATGATTTTGATGTAATTTACAAGAAAGCTTCTTCACCAGCCATAAAGGCAGTTGACCATTTATCTAGATTCCCAGTAACCGCAATTATAGCCACTTTAGACAAAAACATGCCAATTTCAAACAATGATTTAGCTTTAATATCCACTAATTTTAATTCAGAACAATTAAAGGACCCACAAATTGAGATCATACGAAAGGCTATTATCTCTCCAAAAACAATTTCGGATCGCAATGTTTTACGCCGAAGCCGTCGCTTTTCACTCAGAAATGATTTAATTTACCTAAATTTGTGGTGTAAAAATCAAGAGCCTTACGCTTTGTATGTGCCCAAATCCTTGATTAATTCTGTTTTGCACCATATCCATAATGACCTAGTTGCGGGATCAGCCCACTTTTCCTTCAAAAAATGCTACGATAGGCTAAAGAGGCATTTCTACTGGCCAACAATGCGGCAAGATTTAGCCACCCACATCTCTCGTTGTCATTCTTGTAACTTAAATAAGCCAGCAAAAGTTAAATACGGTTTGCTGCAGCCCATCCCACCGCCATTAACTGGAAAACCTTTTTCTCACATAATTTGTGACTTCCTCGGTCCATTACCAAGTTCGTACGGTCACAAATATATTTTAATTGCCATTTGTACCCTCACCAAATATGCGATTACAAAAGCAACCCATAATGCTGACGCTAACACAGTTGCCAAATTTCTTATAAGTGATGTTATTTCTCAAAAAGGTTTCTTTAGTAAATTTTCAACCGACAGAGGCTCACATTTTGATAATGAGCTTATCACAGAATTGTCTCACCAGTTAAAATTCCAAAAGCAGCACAGCACTGCTTACAGACCTCAATCACAAGGCATAGTGGAGCGGCTTAATCAAACTATCGTAACAATTTTGAAGCATTACATAAGTGAATCTAACAAAAATTGGTCAACCATTTTACCTTTTGTTACTTTTGCGTACAATTCTAATGCACAAGCTTCAACGGGCTATTCCCCATTCTACCTGGTCCATGGGTATGAGCCAGACACTTCTCTCACCGCATCCCTAGAACCCCCCAACCCTCCCGTTGATTTGTTGGAATCGATCGAACAATTACTAAAAATCAGACATGAAATGCCTGAAATCATAAAAAAAGCCCAGGACAAATACAAACGACACTATGACAAATCTCATATACCTTTAAATTTAACACCAGGTTCCCAGGTTTATGTAACTCTCTCAAGACCCAGTTCCAAATTATCACCCCTCTATCAAGGCCCTTATATGGTCGTCAAGAAAGTCTCTGACCTCAATTATGAAGTTGCTATCCCAATGAGGGGAAAGTTATCAAATGAAATTTTAAATGTCTCCCGATTAAAGCCTGTGCCCCCTAAAGCCCAATATGTTACTTCAGTACTTCCATGTCACAATATCTCTCGCCAACGCAAATATTCTATTTAATTTTTATATTGTAGTACTCTCTACATTTTACTTATAGCACCAAATGTAAAGAAATTTTAGCTGTGACAAGGCTCTTTAAACTAAGATTAATTAAAAAGCTCATTAACCTTTTAAGCTGTGATATTATCGCTTTTTAATTCTTGTTTCAGAAACTGTTATTTGTACACACTCTTGCTGATCCAGTTTCTGGGAACGATTCTACACTCTGGGAAGACCGCAGACTCCTTTTATCAGCTCAAACTACTCCAGCACCTCAATCCAAGCTGTTAATATGGACTTATCACTGATTACCTCAACATCACGCTAAGAGTCCTGCTTATCTCAACCTGATCACATCTTCTTCACAAACAACTCTTAATCTAGATGATTATCTTCCTCTTAACGCTAAATTATCTTGCAATCCGTTGTCAATCAATCTTACCTTATTTTGTAGAATCGTCCCCTAGAAACAGTAGATTGTTAACTTGTATTTTATCATAATTGTTTATTGTCAAAGACAGAAAAACACTCTCATTCTAAAACCATCCTTTATTACGTTTCACTTGCTCACTAAAGCATGCTTAACTTTAACAAAATTTTGCGCTTCAAGAGAAAAACTTAACCTCTCATCCATCTTAGTCGTCGGAGGTCCTCCTCTCCCAACAAGGGGGGATGTCAAGTATAGCGACTCTCTGACGTTGCTTGCCTCTCCTTTGTTCAGTTGGCACGGCTGCTCTGTTGACCGGGGAAATTTCGAGTTTGCTTTGGAGCATCACTTGAGAAGTTCCCCTGGCCAATCAGAGGAGTGGATTGCTCGGCTGATCACTGGAGGGGGGAGCAACGAGTTGGTGAGGAATAGAGTGCGTTTCGTCTGATTATTCGGTCTGTGTGCTCTGTGAAGTATGGAATAAAAGTTTGTGTCATCGAATCAAATTGGGTTCTCTCTGCTCTCCCAACCCGGCCATCGCCAACCTTAACAGATAGCAATATTCGTCATGGGAACGTTAACTTATGGGATATGAAAATGTTAAGGTATAGTTCGTTTGTAGTATCTTCCGAATTGAAGGGGCTATGTAATTTTGTGTTGACATCTCTTTTTTAACATTTTTAATTATTTTCTTTGCATACAAAAAAGCTGTTATGTACCAATTATTTATTTTCGTTGGATTATATATAGTTTTCGGAAGTTAACGCATTTAAGTTTCAGGTTCGCTTTTTCGGCGTAAAATATACATAAGGTGTCCCAAAAGTACCGGGACTGGTTCTGTAACTTCGAAAGTAAGATAGATACAGACATGATCTTGATTTCATTTTAAAGATCAACTCAATACCTATCGATTAAAACCAAGATCAGCTTAATCGAATAAAAATTGACCGAGTTATGGCAATTTGAAATCAGGGAGGAAAGTTTACGCCTACGGTTTTTAAGGAAGATTCTTCATCGCCGTAAATCGAAAAGTCGACCCATAAAGTGATGCTTATTGTGTTTTTTTATTTTCGAGGTGTCCTTTATCAACATTTTGTACCATCAAACACAACAGTTGACAGTGCGTATTTTTGCAAAGTACTAAAGGAGTTGAGAATGCACATTTCCCGGAAACGGTCGGACTTGAACGCTTCGTGGATACTCCATCAAGACAATGCGCGGCCTCACAAGTCGAGCTTAACACGTGAATTTATGAGTAAAAATGGAGTTGAAACAATCCCTCATCCCCCTTACAGCCCTGACTTGGCTCCATGTGATTTTTGAATGTTTCCTACGCTTAAAAAGGAGCTTCGCGGACGAAGATTCGTATCGAAGACCGAAATCCAGAATGCAATTCCAAACTTCTTCAACTCCATCCCAGAGGAAGAATTCAGGAAAACAATGTTGGATAAGTGGCAAGAGCGCATGAAAAAGTGCATCCGGTTTGATGGACGGTACTTTGAAAAGCAAAAGGAAGTTATGGAAGATTCGGAGGAAAGTGGATACGAATATTAACTTTTTGAATCCTGGTAAGCGAAAAATCTTCCTAAAAACCGTAGGGGTAAACTTTCCTCACTGATTTGAAATTGTCATAACTCGGTCAATTTTTATCCGATTGAGCTGATCTTGGTTTTAATCGATAGGTATTGAGTTGATCTTTAAAATGAGACCACAATCATGTCTGTATCTATCTTACTTTTGAAGTTACAGAACCAGTCCCGGTACTTTTGGGACACCCTACGTATGATATTTTTACTCTACACATATGCCCGAATACGCATCATAATGGACCTATGTGCTTCCTAAGTAGCCAAGTATTAATTATTGTTAGATGATTGGTCTAAAACATTCAATACAACCAGTAAAAATTAACTATCCCCTACGAGATTCGAACCCCCGCTCGTAAAAAATGGAGCGCTGACGAAGCGGTAGAATGGTGTCGATGACGACTGAGCTATCTCGACATCCGTTATAAGCGAGAGAAAAAAGAACAATTAAGGGATCTCGGACGCTGAGCGGGGCTTCACAAAAGGCGTCCTTGAAGTTTCGGCGCGGTTCGGCCCTTGCGCTAATATGAGACAACGGATTAAGCGCCTTTCTCTGTGAGACATTGTTTGCCTATGCTTTCATGTGTCACAAGGTTCATCTCAGCATGCATTTGCTATCGCGGCAGTAAACTGAGGCAATATTTCTGTATTCATGGATTAAATCCATCAATCGAGTTCTGATTTTGGCTCATATATCCGTAAAGGGTCCTCCAGAGCAATTTTCCACCTTGTACGATGGTTATTATTTCTTTACTTCTATTTTTAACATTTGAGGTGGGATAATGGCGGCTTCTCAAGAGCAACGAGGTAGGCGATCTTTTGCACCAACGAACAGAAAACTGATGGTGAAAAATAACCAATCGGAACCTCCCAAAAAAAAGAATTTCCCCAAAATCGGAACTTCGTGGTTCTGCGCAGATTTACCAGTCAGACACGACATCTCAAGTTGGAAAAAAACTCGCTGAAAGGGAATTTTAGAAATCAACACAACTTGACGTAGAGACATGATTGGCTAAAAAATACAACGGTTTTTGATACATCGGAAAATCAACCAAAAATCGAAGACTGGGCGAAACGCTCAAGGTCGCAGAGGCATAGGGAATCCCATAGCGATAGCAACGGAACGATTGTAATATCATGGGGAACTCCGTTCCCATGACAAAAAAATATATACATATTTTCCGAGTATCGAACCCAGGACCTTACGCAGAATAATGAGAGGCGATAGCCACTACACCGCACCGCCCTGATATGCTATTAGTGCTTCAATTTAAGGTTCGTCATCAAATTATTACCGAAGTTACAAGAAAGAATAAAAATGTGAAAAATGGATTTTTTGAAAAGTATTAGCATATTTCCACTCAGCGACCATAAAAACCACTAAAAACTCATGTTGCAAGGTATAAACATACAAATATCATTTCATGCCGCTTTTATCGGGCTATTGGACCATAGTGCGGCGTGCGGAATCTGAGATAAGACTGCCGCTCGGTGCTGAAGTTCTCCTGATTTCCTTGTTGACACATAGCTGATCATTCACTCGAATGCTGAAATGAGGAATCTTTCTGACTCTTATCACCAAATAAATGAATCTTCTTGGGCGTTTTTTGCGAAAACGGTGCATCGCGTAGAAAGTTGGCGCTTTTGATCAAGAGCATCGATTGCAATAAAAAACTAAAGATCTATCGTGGTGCTTTTTCCCTAGCAAGAGGTGCGCGGGGTCCTTTACAGAAAAATTCTTCGACCGCTCTTGAGGAAAATAACAGCATCGCCGAGACGAATTGCATTACCTACCCTGCAACGCATATAGGTACATCCTACTCTTCTCATTGTTTCATTTGGGGGTTGGTTGTGAGTCATTCACCTAACTGCCTTCAAATTAGCTTCCAATTATGCAAAACAAAACCTAGAGAGTAGATTCTCTACTTTTGACATGTACATCTTACATAGTAGTAATGAAATGTGGACAAACACTTACGAGAAATCTTCTCTCATTTTCTTGGTTACCTCACACTGGAGGCACATTTTATCGAGTGGCCATTCATTCTTCCGAGCAGCACTTTGCATTACAGCAGTCAGAAATGATTGAGGATTAAAAAAGCCACTGAGCCAAATGGTTGAAGGAAGCTAAGATACAAACAGCCAAACAAAATTAGACAAAACCATTAGCTCAAAATTTCGCATGATGGAAAAGAAAATTAGCAACAGGGTCTCTCAGCACAAAAAGGATCCACAGAGTGTACATATTAAAACTTAGGTATCCATTCACTCGATCATACATTTTTTGCACAAAATCTAATAAATTTTGGTGATGTAAGAAACTTTTGAAGATTTTAGGAGCTACAGGTTGAGTATCCTGTTTCTATCTAAATACGTTGCAAAATGAGTCAGTAAGGTTCGGTAGGGATTTGCCTGCGATTGATCAAGGTGAAAGTAACAGAATGATTTTAATAAGGTCTTAAAGGGGGTGTTAATTTCGGCAATTTTAATTTATCGGTCACTGCTTCTCAAAGACTCGGAAATTAGAAGTATCTATCAGCTAATATCTTGCTGTGCCCGTCAATTATCCCTACTGTTAGCGATTATTCGCTCACTCATTTTCGTTGGTAACATTCTAATGTGTATCAGGTTTAAATTACCCACTGGCAATTGCTCAATGCAAAGGCTGTAGTATGAGTGGCGGTAGCCACATCCAGGCAAGTTACCTATCCTCCAACAATTGGCAAACAGCAAACAGCACAGCCCGGCCGTGGCACCGACACCATAACTACACGTACTTGGCGTATTTGGATTTTTAGTTTCGTTTCAGTAAACTTTTAACAGCAACCAGAAAACCGAATCCAGAAATTTTGGTGTCTAGGGATGCGTCTGTGTCCCGTCTAAGAAACTGAAGAGTCACGAGGAAGTCAATGATTTATTAAATGGGATAATTACGCATAGGTTATTGCCAAAATCAGCGAAAAGGATCCACTTTGGCGTAGTTGAACAACCCCAACGAAATACAAAGAATACGAGACATCAGAGCTCTAGACAGGGTGTCTCGCGAAAAAGGAGCCACCTTGAATATCTGCCGAACGCGTCGGAATTGCGATAAACGGTAAAAGACGTGTTCATTTATATCGAGGGGGACACCTTTAGGTGTATTTGACATCTTCCCAAACCGCGGGAGGGGCGCGAGGCGGGGAGTGCTCCACCCGTAAGTCGAACTTTTCAAATGGCACCCCTACTTTTTTATTTCAGAAATCAATTCTACGCAAAATAACAAGCCCTCCTGTCCAAACCGAACGTTAATCGGACAATATTTCAGCGATTGGCAGAGGTTGAAACATTTTTTTCATGCCCTTTTCAAAAATTCCCCACGCCCAATGGAATTGTCGTATCAAACCAAACTCTCCGCCAAAAAAATTCTTAAACATTGCACTTTCGGGAAAAAAAAAAAAAAAAAAAAAAAAAAAAAAAAAAAAAAAAAAAAAATCTGCTGTACTCAAAAGCTGAAGCACGCGGAGCCCTTCTTTGTGACATTAAAATTCATTTAACCTAACATTTTCGAGGGGCACTCATCGGAAGGCGAGGGAGTAGTAAGTTTTAGACAATACTATTATTCTTTTTTCTGAAGCATAAGATACCGTGTCATGGGTGGCGGTAGCTACCTCCGGACAAAGTCTAAACTCGACAACACTGGACAGCGTCCAAACGAAAAAGGTGCCAGCCAACCATAGACACACGTAACTCTCTTATTCTGAAAACTGATTCGGTTCTAACTCAACTGCAGCCCAAACGACGGCACGGATTCCAACGATCTTGGTGTCTACTTACGCACCTAATTTGGGCCTACAAAGTGGGATGGTTTCATCAAGATCCATTGAGTTTTCAAAAAGTTATAAGCACTTAAAGGCCCAAAACGACAAATATTTTTTGTAACATGGGCCGTTTTGTAGCGGGAAAATTTGAAATTTCGAAACACACCCGACACGATCACCTTTCACAACCGATTTCTTGCTTACACGGCCGCAGATTCTAATGAAACCTACAAAGGATCATGCTTGAAGATATGAGGATTCCATTTCTACCACATTTAATAGGGTTTCAATGCTCGGATAATTCAGTATTGGCAAATAACTTTCAAAATTTTAGTTATAAATTTTCGAAACACACCCGACATGATGACCTTTCACAACAAATTTCTTGCTTACACGGCCGCAGATTCGAATGGAACTTACATAGAATCATGCTTGAGGATATGAGGATTTCATTTCTACTACATTTAATAGGGTTCCAATTCTCAGATAATTCAGCATCGGCAAATAACTTTCAAAATTTTAGCTATAATTGTTTGAATTTAGAAAAAAACTGGCAGTGGTTCAATGCCATTTGTCGATTCCGTTCAATTCAACCAGTCCAGCCAGGTTTCGGGAACGAAATTCCCCGTTCTCGTTCGTGACCAACATCTTACTAACTAGTTGTGAATAGATTTAATTTAAATAAGAGTTAAATTCTCTGTGGTTGCTAACTACTATTTTTACACACTTCAATTATCACGTCGCACGTCTTCTACCAGAGCCCGATACACTATTTAATTAGCTTCTCTAAAAAAGTTCAAGTGATGTGTTTATTTTGAACGATGGAATTCAGAAGTGAGGTTATCAGTCCGTGTATCTATCTCACCTAGAAGCATAAATAAATGTAATTCAGGTAAATTACGTCGATAAAAGGACACCAAAGTTGTGCCAAACTATCACAAGGAAGCAGGATTTACACCACAGTGCATTCTCGTAACTAACAGCATCCAAAAATTTCCCTACCATGCACACCAATGGATCAGTGGATCGAAGGGAGAGTCATCGTCCATTACTCTCAGTTTTTAATTATATTATTGTTTTCCTCAAGCCACGAATGCTAGTTTTCACATCTTGAAGAGATGTAGTTGTTTTCAGTGACCGAAGTTCATTCGCTTTAAATTTTGCTTTCAACCTACGTGCTCTGAAGTGATTGTGCTCTTCCTAAGTGTATGTTATTGACATTAAGACCTTGTTTTCTTCATGACTAATCTTGGAGAGCTTTTACCTCTTACCGTTGCTTTTTTACATCAAAGACATCATAGAGATATAGGGATGCGAGGTATAATTCAATCACTAGTATGTGTGTTCAATCACTAAGTCAACTTTATGTCCCTAAATCAGAGATCATTGACGATGAGTAGTAGCTCAAATTTGGTTTTCTCCGAGTCTCTTTGATTTTGCGTCAAAAGTTGTATATACCACCATTTTGCCAGTCAATGGGTAACAAAGTCTTAAATGAAAGGTTCTCGTCCTATTTTTTCAGCTTGATGATTACTTTAAAATAAAGGTTTTATTTTGCTGTATAAATTGCTGGGCCAAGTAAGTACGTAGCGCCAATTCCTTCTCTATCTTTACATATGAAAACTTTATGTATAAACACGTCAAATAGTGAAATTATGTTATGGACTTACACTGGTGCAGCTACCAACTGTTAGATAATGTGTGAAAATATTGTGGTGTTGTTGGTCGATGTGTCACTGAAAAATTCCATCTTCACCTAGTGAGAACTTTTCAGACTTATCTTCTAGCTTAATTACTCCAGTGAAACAGTGCACTCTGAAATTCATTGAGCGGTGGGTCTATGTATGGTTTGTGTGCCTACCTATTTTTTAATGAAATAAATGTAATAGGGTGAATCAAGGCCAAAAAAGATTAGACCAATCGGTAGCGCACATGATGAAAAGTTTGTGCTTCGGAACCAATTGCGGAACATGCTCTGATGAAGAGTTTGAGGGTGGTGTTTTTAGTCCGACGGTGGACAACCAAATTAGTAGGAATTCTTGAACTACCAGGTAACTGAGAGGTAGCCTTCATTATCTTTTATCCGAGTCAAATGACTCCATTACAATTTCAATGCTTACTTCATGCCAGTTATATGATTCGACAAATTTTGAGGTGAAGCGACTCTAAGCAAAATAAATCAAAATATTCTCCACTAGCGTCAATATACAGGGTGAGCGAAAAGTCCCCGAACCCCCCCCCCCCCCCCCCTAACTTTTGAACGCATACTTGTATCGAAACGAAATTTTGGGGATGCTCCTAGATCAATAAGAGGTACTTTTTGGCACATCCAAAATTTTGAGGGGGCGACCCCCCCCCCCCCCCGCAAGGAGCGCACACTAACTCGAAATTTTCAAATTGTAACCCCCCTCTTTTGATACATCGTTGGAAAGATAATAAAAAACGAAACTTTTTGGCGCAAACCGGAGGTCGCTACGACTTTCCGTTCTCGAGTTATTCTTGGTCAAAGTTCAAAATAGGCCAGTTTTCAAAAAATCGTAAGTCCGCTTCAGAAAGATGCAGAAAGGCAAACAAGGCGGCAAAATTCTCGGCATTGCATGTACTTTCAGAAAAAAATCGTCAAAAACCTTACCGTCTGCGCCTGGAGTGATTTTAGTCCCCGCCCCTCCCGCAAGAAAGGCATTTAAACGCGGGAGGACATTATTTCTTAGGCTTCGGGAAAAAGAATAATAATGGGCCTGTTTCAAACTTTTGCTAGAGCAAAGATAAGAGTTGTTTCTTGTAGATAACGCCTCAAAAATCACGATGAGCGCATCGGCAAAGTCTGAAATGCACTCATAACTTCACAATCTGCGTAAGAAATTTGCGGTTTTTTGAGCTTCCCGCTTCAAAAACGATACTACGGCACAGGTGAACATTTTGTTAGAGGAGTCGTTCCATCGTCGGCGATATTCATCATGGCCGACGCTTGCGCGCAGTTCCGCGCGTGATTCGAGGAGAGTTCAAGGTCAATCAATGCGGGCGTGGAAAATATGAACGTTAACACACCGATTGTTATCTTGTCTAATCCAGTTCAGGTGTTATCTCGTCCCATCAAACGTGTTTTGGCGGATTGGCGTCGGCCATGATGATTATTGCCGACGATGGAACGACTCCTCTTACAAAATGTTCACCTGTGCCGTAGTATCGTTTTTGAAGCGGGAAGCTCAAAAAACCGCAAATTTCTTACGCAGACTGTGAAGTTATGAGTGCATTTCAGACTTTGCCGATGCGCTCATCGTGATTTTTGAGGCATTATCTATGAGAAACAACTCTTATTTTTGCTCTAGCAAAAGTTTGCAACAGGCCCATTCTCGACTAAAACTTACTACTTCCTTGCCTTCCGATGAACAGCCCTCGGAAATGTTAGGTATAACGAATTTTAATGTCACAAAAAAGGGCTCCTTGTACTCCAGCTTTTGAGTACAGCAGATTTTTTTTTTTTTTTTTTTTTTTTTTTTTTTTTTTTTTTTTTCGAAAGTGCAATGTTTAAGAATTTTTTGGCGAAGAGTTTGGTTTGATACGACAATGCCATTGGGCGTGGGGAATTTTTGAAAAGGGCATGAAAAAAATTTTTCGACCTCTGCCAATCGCTGAAATATTGTCCGATTAACATTCGGTTTGACCGACGGTTACCTTTCATTGAATTTCTTATTTACACTACTGTGGAATGAATTTATGGTTTCTTTGAGGAATCATCCTTAGGATATGAGGAATGAGGATTCTAAAAATTATGCCTAGGTAAGTAGGTGTTTATTTTTACGGTTTAGGCTGTAGCTGAATTCGGCGATAATAGTTAAAGTAGGTATGCTTCACTAACACATACGCATGAAAGAGTACAATATACATATGTATACTGCCAACTCAACGAGCGAAACAATAACAAACAACGAATGTTAGGTTAGTTTCTATTTCATAGACAACAAGAGCGATTGATAGAACACGAAATCTTTGACTTTCATTAACTCAAACCCATTTTCGACTTCAACGATGTTTGCAAAACTCATTATCATTGCAATTTACAACCTGCATGGAGCAAAAGTCTATTGGCTCCATCGTGATGTGAATTCTGAAAATCCTTTCTTAGAACTTTAAAACTTGACATTCTTTTATCTCATTGTTCTCTCTCCATTTTCGGCCCACGAGTGATTTAAAGTTGCTTTCCAAAAATTATGTGGTCCTCAATCCATTCAAGAGTGTGAAGTTTACATTTTTCTAGTATTAGGTACATCCTTTTGACCCCTCAAATTCTACGCATATGAGTCCATTTCGTTCAAGGCTTCTCTTAGCAACACCGAGTGTTCATACATTTAAGATAAGTAAGATATGTCTTTTGGTTCTTCTATTAGCAGTTTTGAAATGAATTAGGTATATATTACAGCACCTTCATCCAGTCTTGTTTCCTCGTTTTATGTTTGTTAAGAGTGTTGGTTTGTTTCTGTTCTTTATACGTGAAGTAGCGTTTGTTCTGAGAGAACATCCATATGACTTCTTGCGGGAGGTGCCGTCGCCCCAAAAAATAATCACGAAATCGTTAATTAAACGCAAAAATTCCACGTAATACATATGACGACTTTCAAGGCTTGTCATTAGCACGCTCACTCTAACATAATTTAACGAGGGAAGGGGGTGTTATCGTATCCCTCCTCTTCCGACCCCCCTCCCAAAAAATAATCACGAAAAAATGTAAATAAATGCGACAATTCCATTCTAAAAGGCGACTTTCACGGTGTGCTATTGTCATGCTAACACTAATATACTTTACTGAAGGCGGTTGGGAGGGGAGGGGGTTAAAAAGCCATCCGTGTTCTTCCTCCCCAAAAAGTCTATTTCACTCTCGCTTCCTAAATGGTCATTGAGAGTTTTCGGTATTGTTTCTCAAGAGATATATTTAAATTCTAATGCCTCGGTACAGAGCAATTTCCACCCGTATTGCTCTGGTGATGGTATTTCAGGTGAATTTACGTGAGGATTGTTCCATATTTAGCATTGGTAATTTTCCGTTTACTACGCATGGTTCACCAGTGACCTCCTACAAGGTGGTAAGAAGCTCTAATGCATGCTACTAAGGCTTATTGCCGCGGAATCTATTCTTGAAGAATGCTCGAACTCTAGCAGTTGATTATTAGGTATAGTAGTCAGATTTTTTTTGAAGAATAGGTTATACAACATACGATTTCCTCTAGAGAAGCGACCATTTCACACTGTTGTAGATTGATTGAGCAATTTGAAACTTAGAACAAACTGTTGATTTTTATTAATATATGACAATACAAATTTGTTGCCATGCCGCAAGAAAGAACTGTTTTTGTCACAACTTGAAAAAATCATGTAAATTCAGTAAGAGATAGTACGTATCTGGTCCTAACTTACTTGCAACACAACAAACATCAATCACTCTTTGATAGTAGCCTCTTTCTGTATCAAAAAGGAAAATTTTTTTAATGTCGTTGGTGCATCGAAGAAGGAGCATAAATACATCTGTGTCCGGCGAACGAACACTGATTGACGAATAGTTATCAAGATAGTTCGACTCGGAAAAAAGCAAAATTATTAGAGCGTCTGCTTCTTATTGGTTAGATTTTTATTAAGTTTGCAAGGTGAAGTCAACTTTCATACCGTCAGCGGAAGTATACTGGGCACACTCTTCTCCATGCTTTGAAAATACTTTTTTCCGTGAGAATATTGGGCGTATTTCTTTCGGTTCCATTCAGTTAAGAATAGATCGATTAGCTGGTTTTTGTTTTTACCCTTGCCTAAGATACTTTTCCAACTACGGGGTATTTTGGTTGGGGGTCCTTTCATAAAAAAGCATCCTCTAATCCCCCTCATAATCGCTGAATGTTTTTGATAGATATATCACTGTGGTATGTGCCTGTGACCAAATGAATGATTGAATTTTTCGGCAAACGATCCAATGCACTTTGAACCTATTCTCCAAACGTTTCTAAAATGTTAATATAAGCTTAAGAATGTACACTTCCGTCAATTATGAATAAACTCCCCTCAGTTTCAGTAATTTCCAAAAATTAAAATAGTACATTTACGTTCCCTGACTACGGCGTAATTACGGATTCCTTCATGTCTTAAAATTCTCACACTGCAGCTAGGTTTCCCCGTCCCTTCTTTTATTAAAAACGTAATGTTTTTAAATTACCCCTCCTCCACTTTTTTAAATGTTGGCTGGGGAGGATGTCTAACAATCCCCCACCCCCTCAATAAAGTATGTTAGTGTTATCATAACCATGACACGCCCCGACAGTCGCCTTTACAATGGAATTTTCGCGTTAATTAAAATTTTTTCGTGATTAATTTTTGGAGGAGGGGGAGGGGTCGGAAGAGGAGGGGGAGGATAAATCCTTCTCGCCCCCTCATTAATTTATGTTAAAGTGAGCATGTCAATGACAAGCCCTGGAAGTCGACATATAAAGTGGAATCTTCGCGTTAAATTAACGTTTTTCGTGATTATTTTTTGGGGGAGGGGGAGGGAGGAGGATGCCCCTCCTACAAGAAGTCACATGGATGTTCTCTCAGAACAAACGCTACATGTTTTCATTCTGCCGCCCATTTTCGCGCATAACGCCACTTTAAGGAAGCGACCAATCTTGACGGTTTTTATAGGATGGGTATACTGCTGGGGGCCCCCCTGCCCCCCACGAGAGATTAGGCCGCCCCTCGAATGAAAAATGTATGCTCCATCATTTTAGTGATAAACATTTTTACGATATTACCCACCTTCTCCGCGTTATTGGCGAGAAATCGCGGCGTAACGGTCATTTTCGCGGGAATTTGAGATATTTTGACATTTTAAGCCCCCCCCCCCCCTCCCCCATTTTGGGTTGGCCACGGGTAATTGCCAAAGTCACTTACAACTTTTCTAAACCGAAATTTCAAGCTTTCAGACCAAGCTTTCCGATTGGTTTTGTGGAGTTTTGCCCTAAAATCAAGCCTTTTCGTGAAAAATGGGAAATTCCGCGGAAAAGTCGGCGTTCTGAGCATTTTTTTTTTTTTTTGGGGGGGGGGGCTCAGGGGGACTTACTCCCCCCACCCTGATAGAATTCGCGTAAACAAGGAAAATCTTATTCTATTGGTCGAGAGCTTCAAGAAAATAACCATCTTCAAAATTCCCACGGGGGAAGGGGGGGGGGGTACCCCTGGCTGGCTCACGGTCTATATATTTGAAGTGCATTAAAAAGTGATTGTATGAAACGCATATTACATTAAATATAAAAAATTAAAACCTTAAAATACTTAAAGTATACAAAATACAAGTAAAGAACATTAGAGTACGTAAAGAAATGATATAAAGTAAAAACAGAAAATAATAAAATAACGTAAAAAAAATACATTAAAAAATAAAGTAACAAAATAAAGAAAACAAAAAAAGTAAAAAAAAAATAAAATAAAGTAAAAAAAATAAAGAAAACAAAAAAAGTAGAAAAAATAAAATAAAGTAAAAAAAATAAAAAAAAGTAATAAAATAAAATAAAGTCAAAAAATAAAATAATGTCAAAAAATAAAATAAAGTCAAAAAATAAATTAAAGTAAAAAAATAAAGAAAACAAAAAAAGTGTTAGAGAACACCTAGAAAAGTGGGATAGGAAAGAGAAGAAGAAAAGAAGTCATCCCGAGGATAGTCTCGCAGGCAGCCACCTAAAAGGCTGGGCAACAAGAATGACTTAGGAAGAGAAAGATGAAGATATGTAGAGTTAGAAAGAGTTGTTGATTGACGAAGGGGTTGAAAGAATGTGACGAAGAGAGAAAGAGAGAAAAAGGAGGGGGCGTCAGATTGAGAATCGCCCTTAAAGGAAGAGTTCGTGGCGCCGTAAAGCTTAGCGCCGAAGAAGAGGAGCAGAGTACCGGAAGACGTGGCAACCCTGTTGAAGAGGTCTTAGCGCCGAAGAAGAGAAGCAGAGTACCGAAAGACGTGGCAACCCTGTTGAAGAAGTCTTAGCGCCGTAAGAACGTAGCGCCGGAGAAGGGTACCGAAAGTCGTGGCAACCCTTGTTGAAGAGGTCTTAGCGCCGTAAGAACGTAGCGCCGAATGAAGGAAAGGAGCGCCGAAATGCTTAGCAGCTCCGAATACTTACTCGTACTTGCAATTGTAGGATGAACTTGAGACAATGAACTCAGAAATCCGGGAAACGGAGAGACTTGATGAAATGAAATCGAGTGATAGATGAAAGAAGTGGGCAGAGCCCAGGTGAAACGGTTGCGGGCCCCATTGTCGGGATGGCCGCGCACGGAGCGCTGCCAAAAGGCTCCATTTGAGCCTTTCAGCTGGAAATCCCGGTAAGACGGGTTAGACGTCCATGGGTCAAGTGCCCATCACGCCAAAAGGCGAAAGGTCGCGGTTTGTTGCCTTTAATTTGCCCTAAAAGGGACTGCAACGGCAGAACCGCGCTGAGCGCGCCCTGGTGGCGAATATAGCAAGCGCGGTCGCAAGTGTGCTCGCCGCGCAGTTGCCCGGGTTGCAAGGAGGCGGACAAGCTGATCCTTAACATCCTCCCCACTTTGAACCCCCGTGTTCAACTATATTTGACCCCAGGGTGTGGACGCAAGAGCGGACACCGGTAGGAGATCGCCATCTCAAAGCTCTGATGATTTTTCTCGTCTTGCGGGAGGAGAATGAGTTGATTGGATCATCGTAAGAACATGGTGGATTATGAGATGGTAATCGCTTGAATTTGAATTTTGATTTTGGTACGTCAACACGTGTGGATGATGACCAGGAGCCACCCGATGTTGGAGAGATCCGTTTGGGCCAATGTCGTTGAGGGGTAAGGTTTTTTTTAGGCGAAGAACGTTCTCTTTGTTTGGGGATAATGGAGGAGCTTGCCGCTGATTTGATTATAGGGGACGCATTTTGGGTCCGCAATTGAGTTAGGGTGAGGTTTCCCCTTGATTTGAAGACACTCTTATTAACGTTGGAGTGCGACAACTTGAATTTGTTTTCACGGTTTTCGACGAAAGTTTTCGGTCGATCAGCTTGAATGTGAAATACTTTACTTATCACAGGTGCTTCCGTGTTCAACAGTGTATTGGAGTGTGCACAGTGCAAATTCTGTGCTTGCACCGGCGTGGGGCCCATCAAGGCCGTGCCAAAAATGGTCGGTATGGCCATTGGCATGTTTGCACCTAAGACCACGGGTGCTCCGAGGCGAAGATATGGAAGGAGGTCGGCTCCGCACAGCATGTCGATTTTTCCTGGCAAATCAAATTGTGGATCCGCTAGTCTGAAATCTCGAACTTTTGAGAGCACCTCTTGTGATACCCGTTGTGTTGGCAACGGGGCTGTTATGCTGTCCAACACTTCGACTGAACAGTTTTGAATGATCCTCTCAACCGTTTGCAGGTCAATCTTAGTACTGCCTTTGAGTTTAATAGAAGTTTCTGAGACGGCGTTGATGACTGCTGAAGAAGTTGTGCACTTGAGCTTCAGATATTTTGCGGTTCTTGTGGTGATCATGGAGCGTTGAGCGCCCATATCTATGATACCACGAATGATTTTGGTTCGCCCCGAAGGAGCTTCTATTTGCGCCAAAAAAGTGGCTAGGAGGACTTCAGATTTGCGAGTTTGGTCTTTGCCATGATCTGAAGACATCATTACCTTTGGTGTAGGCTGAGGTTTTTCTGAAGTTGTGGATTGCGTGCAAGTCGTTGTGTGGTGCCTCTTGGAGCAAACCCGGCAAGAGTGTTGTGAAATACACTTTTCTGTAGGATGAGGTCTTAAGCAATTTTGGCAGAGATTGTTTTTGTTTATGAGTTCTCTACGCTCTTGTGGAGTTTTTTGCAAGTATAGCTAGCAATAGGGCAGAAAATGAAACTGCCTACACAGGATGCATGCCCGTTTTGGTTGGAGGGTTTCATCCCTACTGTTGCTTGCTGGTGCCGGTGATGGGCTTCTTGAATGTAGGGCCTTTTGCGGCCTTGAAGGCTCATTGGTAGCTATGAGCGCATGAGTTGGTTTTGATTGAGTGGAACCGGACGAGTATGATTCGTCAACTTGAAGGCATTCCTTTTCCAGGAATTGAACTAGCTCCTCAAGTTCTGGATATTTTGTATCAGCGCCTCTGAAATCGTCGAAACGCCTTCTGAAATATCGATTCATTTTTTGGATGATGACTGCGGTCAAAAGGGATGAATAATCCTTCAGATGCTGATTGAGACCTTCTAGAGCCTGTGTGTGCTCTCGAAATTTGGTTAGAATTTGTGGGATCTGCTCCACTTTAGTCAATTCTGAGAGCTCAAGCAATCCCCAAAAGTGATGGTAAATGTGCCTTCTTTCGCATTGGTACCTTTGGCTTAACAAATTCCAAGCTACAGTGTAATTGGCTTCTGTGATTGCGAGTCCCTTCACTAGATCTAGGGCCTCTCCGCTTAGAGCGGTCAAGAGATATTGGAATTTTTGAACGGCTGCAAGATCTGCGGCTTCATGAATAGAGACAGTGAAAAGACTATGAAATGAACGCCAATCTTCGATTTTTCCTGAGAATTTGGGAAGAACCAATTTTGGCAGCTTTACACATCTCGAAGTTTGTCTTGAAATTTCAGAAATGTTTGGATTGTTCAGACTTTCAAATGGTCTGGGTTTTTGAGAGAGGTAAGCTTGTTGAGTGCGGAGAAGCAACTTGGTAAACTCTATTTGACTTGATTTTGTCTCAATTTGAGCGGTTTCTGGAAGGGTTGAATTCACGATGAAAATCTCCGCTTGGGTTTCATCAAATTTAGCGCGTTCAGATGCTAAATCATTGTAAAAACTCTCGAACTGGTGAAAATTATCGCTTGAGAGTTCAATTTCGAAAATTTCAAGAATTGATTTCTCATGATTGAAGATAGCATTTCGCTTTGCTGCAAGAGCAGGTACCTTCCCCTTGTTTGAAGGGGCATTTTGATTAACAAGGGTTTCCCTTGTATTCTCGTCGCTGAAGCTTTGTTGGCGATTTTTTCGTGTTTTCGCCATATTGCTGAGGGAACAACGATGACCAAGCTTAGCAAAAGTCGACTGATTTGTTGATTGAAGAAAATACCTTGTTTATTTTGCTTGAAAGCTGTGTAAGAGAATGAAAGCTAAATGGAAACTAACACCTTAGTGCCAGTGTCACAATCTCACCGGATGCACCTAGTGAATCCGGCCCGAGGGACCATTTAATGTTAGAGAACACCTAGAAAAGTGGGATAGGAAAGAGAAGAAGAAAAGAAGTCATCCCGAGGATAGTCTCGCAGGCAGCCACCTAAAAGGCAGGGCAACAAGAATGACTTAGGAAGAGAAAGATGAAGATATGTAGAGTGAGAAAGAGTTGTTGATTGACGAAGGGGTTGAAAGAATGTGACGAAGAGAGAAAGAGAGAAAAAGGAGGGGGCGTCAGATTGAGAATCGCCCTTAAAGGAAGAGTTCGTGGCGCCGTAAAGCTTAGCGCCGAAGAAGAGGAGCAGAAGTAAAAAAATAAAAAAAAAGTCAAAAAATAAAATATAGTCAAAAAATGAAATAAAGTCAAACAATAAAATAAAGTCAAAAAATAAAAAAAAGTAAAAAAAAATAAAGTAAAAAAAATACAGTAAAAAAATAAAAAAGCAAAAAAATAAAAAAAGTAATAAAATGAAATAGAGTCAAAAGTAAAATAAAGTCAAAAAATAAAATAAAGTAGAAAAATAAAATGAGGTTATAAAATAAAATAAAATAACGTTAAAAAAGTAGTTAAAAATAAAAAAAAGTAAACAAATGAAACAAAGTAAACAATTCAAGTAAAATGAAAAAATAAAATGAAGTTAAAATAAAACTACGTTTTTTTTAAAAACGAACTATCATATTGGTACTCCGATACTACGACTCAGGAGTAAATTTTGTTGGAGGAGTCATTCCACTCAACTCTTTCGCATAAGCAACACCCTGCTTAGCCGTCGCTTCCGCAAGAAAATTTCGATCGGGACCACAAGGAAGATATCGTGAATGTAAACACGCTGGATTAAACTCTTGTCCAGGCATATGTGTATTGGCAGATTGGCGTTGGCCATGTTGATTGTTGAGAAGCATCCTCTTGAGGAGGAGTCGGATGGTACGACTCCTCTGACGAATTGTTCACCTGTGCCGTAGTATCGTTTTTGAAGCGGGGTGCTCAAAAAAAGCAAGTTGCTTACGCAGATTATGAATTTAGGAGGGCACTTCCAGAGTTTTCCGATGCGCTCATAGTGATTTTTGAGACATTATCTATAGGAAAAAACTATTTTTCCGCTCTAGCAAAAGTTTGCAACAGGCCCATTTCCTCTGAAGTTATTCTGTGCAGGATTAGGCTGAGGTTATGCTAAAGTAACTGACTAAAACATTTCGAATACTCTGAATACATGTCATTTAGACTGAAGTATATATGGAGTATATATGGATGTATTAATACTGAAAGGGACTTTTTGAATAGAGATTACATGCAACATAGTTCCATTAAGCAGAAGTACGTCAGTATGATTATTTTTTCCTAGTTTTTTAGTCACATTCATAGTTTCAGCATCACTCCATAACCCTGTTAAACGGGGATAAATACTGGCACCAGTGAATTCTAGTAGTAATTTCTTGTGAATGCCTGAATTCAATCTACTTCCCCCAGGTTTATAAATTTTGATAGCTATATTTCCTACCTCTAAGGGAAGAATTACATTAATACGTAATTTTATTTGTGATGAATCCTTCGCTACCAATACTCATAAAAGCTTGATGAAGCTCATAGCTAATAAAAGCTCATAGCTTGATGTTCATGGGAGTCTCATGATGATGAGCATGTGTTGAAAAACCCATAGATAAATGATATAACCCCCAAAAACTGGAAACTTGATTCCAGTTACAATCTCTTTCAGTTCACCCGACGCAACCAACTTCTCCATGAAGTAAGTTTGTTTGTCTGGTGCAAAGTTATGGAATAAGTTACCTTTACAGGATCTCTAAACTTTACTTCATCATGTCAATCTTTCAGCTTATGTAAACATCAACATTGCTGATATCATTTGAGGTCGAGTTTTTCTACAGTTTTCTTAATTTCTTAATTCCACCTTTTTTTTACCTCAAAATCCAGTAGGTAAGTATATGAAGCTTCAGCTTTTAAGCATCGCTCCGGCTTTTCTCTGATTTTTTTCCTGAAGCAAAAAATGGCTAAAAACGTGAAACCATGGCGTGACGGTGCCGGTGCGTAAAGCACTTCTTTGGTCAATCAAAATGGTAGAAGGTGATCCTCGACTGATCAGTTTTAAGTACCCTTTAAGCAGTTCGACGATTTCATTGAAACGAGCACCATTCGAGAAACGGGGCATGATCATGAGAATGTGTAACAATATTTATTCTAATAGTATTTTGTGATTACCTGTCAATCAAATCAACCCATGTCGCAGTCACACCGAGCCTGCAAGAGTACCGGCACCGTTACGCTACAATTCCACGTTTTCAGCCCTTTTTTTGCTTAAGGCAAAAAATTAGAGTTAAAACGGAGCGATGCATGTAGGGAGAAGCTTCGTGTACTTACCCACTGTACTCCGAAGTGTAAAACAAGGTGGAATTAAGGAATATACAAAACTGTAGGAAAACTTGTATTGACCTCAAATGATATCGGCAATTTTAAGGTATGAAGCTGGAAGATTGGTATGATGAAGTAAAGTTCGCCGATTTTGCGAAGGTAACGCATTCCATTACGAATTTAATTTGTTGTTATGCAGTAGTATGTATATGTATTCAATTTGTAAAATAAAAGTGCTGAATTTGTATGTGCAAAGATGTACGAAATAAACATTTTACAAAAAAGTTACAAAACCCTCTTTGTAGAATGCACTCTGAATTCGAAGTTAAACTTTATTTTGAGACATTTTTCTTCAAAAATTGCTAAATCATGGGGTGAAAAAAACGATTTTTGGCAGTATTCGCATGGATTGGCAACTTTTTGGGGAGAAATGTTCAAAATAAACCTCAAAATCGGATTGCCTATCAAGAACTCCGAAGAAATCATATTAAAATCACTGTTTTCCTATGCTTGCAGACTGCAGCTCAAAGTCGATGTGCCCGGAGTAATTCAGACAAACTGAAATTGTGGTCTATTTTGGTCCTAGACAATGTAGATTCATGTTTTTTAAGAGACAATTTGTCGTACTTTTTAACGCCAAAATCGATTTTAAACTTTGTATTAAAAAGATCCCCAGAAAAGTTGCCAAATCGGGCAATAAAGCGCATTTTTCGCACTGTTGCACAATTTCACAATATCCGCGAACGCTTAGGTTGAGAGGTACCTGTATACGTTCTTTGGTGGTGAAATTCAAAGTTTTATCCTTTGAATTGAATGGACTTTACCGTAGTTGTAAAATTGTAAAAAAAAATGCAAAACATATGCTTTTTTGCCGAAGCAATCTCTTTGCTTCCCTACAAATAGGTTAAGAGATATCCTTGTTTTCAGGTAAAGAAAGATACGATTTCGATAGATCGTCATTTGTAACGAGATCCTTTTGAGAAAACACTCCTTTGATAAAGTGAATAAATTGATATTTTACAAACACTTCACAATTTTTCAACGGAACAAGTACAACCCCACCGTAAAAACGTATTATTTTAAACAAAATTTCCTTACTCCGAAATCGCTGATCCATGCCTCTAATTCTTTCAAGCGAATCATAAGGTCGGAGAACCAGCACCCAAGATTCAGCATGGATGGATAGGCAAGTTTCACCCATTCTGAGGGAACTAGATCGAAAAAAAGAGCATTTTCAAGATTTTCCATGTCGCCTGTTATGGAAAGTTCACCCTATGAACAAACAAGGAGCTTCATTTAAAACACGTTCTCATAAATAATGGTGGTTTAAAATCATTGATTACAGATGTTTTCTTTCTCATGAAAAGCAAAATACGACCGCAAAATCGAAAATTTCCGATTTGCTCGTACCTAAGTAGTGTGTGAAGGGTTTAGTGACAGAGCAAGCCTTAGCGTTCACCGCGCGGGAAGAAGGGTATACAGCACAACCTCCCTTCTCTGCTCAGGGAGACTCGCCGGCGAATTTCTAAGATTTACATCTATTGTAACTCATTTTTTACACTAATTCAAAAGTAAAATCTGATGGGACGTCTGGAGAAGTGCGGTCCTATTTTTTGCACTCATACTTATTATTTTATTTTCCTCAACTTTTTACAAATATTTTTCAGCATTGGAGGCTAGACAAAGTATTACCTCGCAGCGAGCTCGCAGACAGCTCGCAGCATATTTTGGACCTCGCGGTTAGGTGATGACCTTGCCAAGAGCTCGCAGTGAGGAAGTCGGTTAGGCATAGACCTCGCCGCGAGGTGCTGACAGCTCACGGCGAGGATCTCGCCTCGCGGATAGGTAAGGAGACCTCGCGGATAGGTGAGAGGACCTCGCGGATAGGTGAGAGGACCTCGCAGTTAGGTTGGCTCCTAGGTATCCACTGGGTGAGAGTTCTCACAGTAGGTATATTAGCCAGCAGGTAACCTGACCACAGAGGTAAACTCAGGTTCAGAGCCTCATTACAAATTAAGGATCAATTGCAGCATCTAATATATACTGATAAAAATGTTAAAAAAGTTTTTGAATTTGAAAGAAAAATTCTATTTAATTCAAAAGCACATTCCTTGGCTCAAAACAATTTGGGTGAGTGAACTGAAATTGTTCTGTAAACCAAAAAAGTGCCTTAAAATTAAACACAATTTTTTATTCATTTTTTTTTCTAGAGAAAAAAACAAAAAAAAAAACCTACCAATCAAAACTTTTTTAACCTTTTTTTTCCGTGAATCCTCTCACAAATGTTCTTATCCATGTCAGCATGCCAAAAAATAAGAATAATCTGTACCTTCTTTGCACATGGTCTTCCAAAATATTCCACACTATGAGGCATTCTTCACTCCGTGCAGGAATAAACAAATTCCAAGAATTCAAGGATCAGGTAGTGATTTTTAGAAAAATTGCATCGTCACTGACGGATTCTTTTAATATTTTACCATACTTTATTATTTATTATTTTTTATTTCATCGTGTAATTTTTGTTTAAATTCTTTATTAATTGCACTTAAGATATTCATATTCATGTATTTCAAATTTTCATTTTCATTTATTTATTTTTTTTATTTTTAACTCTCTTTCATTTTTTTAACTTTCTCGTTTTTTTGACTCTCTCATTTTTTTTATTTTTTTTTTAAACCAAATTCCTGTTTTTTTATAATTGCGTCTTCTTCCAGTTTTAATTATTCGGACCTTTTTCTAGTTTGAATGTATGTCGATGCATTTATGTTATTTATTATTATGTTCTCGTATCTCAATTCACAGCTCGAGGCCGGTAGATATTTAGTCCTCCCCCGGCAATTCAATGCAAAGGAGAGTCCTTAAATTTAAAATTGAAGTAAAAATTTAAAATTGGGATTAAAACTTTAAAATTGGAGTGAAAAATTTAAAATTGGGATTAAAACTTTAACATTGGAGTAAAAAAAACTTAAAATTGAAGTTAAAACTTTAAAATTGGAGTTGAAAATTTAAAATTGGAGTAGAAATTTAAAATTGAAGTTTAAAATGCAGGTTAATTTTTCGGTTGGTGGTATCTATCCATCACCCAGAACTCGCCTTACAATCCTGCAGCTCCCTAGCAAAACTGCTTTCTGTAATTGTTGAAACAGCTCCTCTCTAAGGTTGATCTTCCTAAGACTATCAAACAACTTCACAGGAATCTCCCCCGTTGCTCCAATAATAATCGGCACAATTATTACTTTGTCCAATTTCCAGAGGCACTTGATTTCGTCCGCCAAAGGCATGTACTTACTTATCTTCTCAGCGTAAGCGCTCTGGATATTAACTATCATATTATTGGATTATCGTATTATGGATATATTATTATTATGTTCTCGTATCTCAATTCACAGCTCGAGGCCGGCAGATATTTAGTCCTCCCCCGGCAATTCAATGCAAAGGAGAGTCCTTGAATTTAAAATTGAAGTAAAAATTTAAAATTGGGATTAAAACTTTAAAACTGAAGTACAAAATGTAAAATTGGGACTAAAACTTTAAAATTGGAGTAAAAAACTTAAAATTGGGGTTAAAACTTTAAAATTGGAGTTAAAACTTTAAAATTGGGGTAGAAATTATAAGTTGAAGTTTAAAATGCAGGTTAATCTATCGGTTGGTGGTAAATATCCATCACCCAGAACTCGCCTCACAATCCTGCAGCTCCCTAGCAAAGCTGCTTTCTGCAATTGTTGATACAGCTTCTCTCTAAGGTTGATCTTCCTAAGACTATCGAACAACTTCACAGGAATCTCCCCCGTTGCTCCAATAATAATTGGCACAATTATTACTTTGTCCAATTACCAGAGGCACTTGATTTCGTCTGCCAAAGGCATGTACTTGCTTATCTTCTCAGCATAAGCGCTCTGGATATTCACTGCCGACGGCACAGCTACATCGATTATAAAAGCACTTTTGGCATCCTTCATTGTGAGCACTATGTCTGGGATGTTATTAGGAATGGTTCTATGGGTGCGAATCTTCCTGTTCCAATAGAGGCGGCATATATCATTTTCTTTCACCTGGGGAGGTTCAAACTCATAGTAAGGTTTCACGTCCGTTTCGTTGAGGTGTTCTTTAGCCAGCTCTTGATAAAGTATCTTTGCCACAGAATTATGCCGCTCAAGGTATTGCTTTGGTGCCAAGTTGGAACATCCAGCTAATAAATGGTCGAGGGTTTCCTCTTTCGCTCCGCAAATACGACACATGACGTTGTCGACCCTTACTTTCATTATCCGCTTTTGATATGATTTTGTCGGAACTACTTGATCGTGAATGGCAGCTATGAACCCTTCTGTTTCAACGAATAAACCTCCTGAGTGCAACCATGATTGCGAAGCTTTAGCATCTATGTCTGCGTCTTCATGGAGTCTTTTAATGTACCGTCCATGAAGAGGCTTAGCCTTCCACTGCCCGATTGTTTGTTCTGTGGTTGGGAGCGTTTCTACTGGGTTGAAGGTATGTTCATTCAAATTCAAAGGCGTGATGTTTTTATCCGCACGCGCGATGGCCTGATGCAACTTGCTTTCCTTGGCTTTGTCAAAAAAGTACTTCCTTAGATTTTGCACTTGCTGATGATGTCTGCGCATCGCACTTGGGATCCCCCTGCCCCCTTCCGCTCGCGGCAAGTGGAACCTTTCAACACAACTTTTAGGGTGATGGGCACGATACTTTCGGAATTCCCTCCTCGTTGCAATGTCCAGGGCGTTGAGCTCAGTTTTGGACCAATGGACCACTAGACAAGGTACGAATTTCAGCATTCTGATACATGTTTCTTTATCAAAATTGCACGTAGAACACGATACGCATAACGAAAATTACCAAAATCAACTCCTGACGAAGATATTCAATGATTTTTGATGCGTGAATTCAAACCACCCGCTCATGAAAACTCAATGTTCTACGTGATTCACATCGCGCGCTAAATGTTTATCGTGATAGTCTCTGCGATATAAAAATCCACAACTTCAATCTTGACTATTTGGCTCAGCTATAGCAAATTACTAATAGTTTGAACAACAAATGGTGGAAAATGAACATTGCTCGATTGAGAAGCTTGCTGAAACCGTTGTAGTGCGCAATTTGACTAACGTAGAACTTTGAGTTTCTTGTGAGCGGGCAGTTCAAATTCCTCGTGACCAATGTGAAATAAAAACGTTAATATCTTCGTTAGGAGTTGGTTTTAGTAATTTTTGTTGTGTAAATCGTGTTCTACGTGAAATTCTGATTAAGTAACATGTATCAGATTGCTTAAATTCGTACCTTGTCTAGTGGTCCATTGAGAATGCCAAATGTGTAGGTCAACAGTGAGGTAGCATACGTATTGATCGCGAGCGCTGTATTACGTGCGGACAATTCCGATTTTAGTATTGACCTGAGTCTTCGCTTATAATCATCAGAAACTTGTTGTTTTGCATCTTTATGCTGGATACCTCTCGCTTGCAAGTACCCCAGGTACTTATACTGATCATCCTCAAGCATACCTTCTATTTTCCCTTCTTGTCCCGCAGGTTCATAACCTTCGTGAGCTGACCAAACACCTTTGACTATGCTGCTTATTTTACACTTATCGAGCCCGAACTTCATCTGGATGTCGCTACTGAATTCTCCTACTATATTTAACATCGAGTGAAGGTTCTCTTTCTGACTGGAGAACAATTTCAAATCATCCATGTACCACAAGTGTGATATATTGCAATCTCCATAATTGCACCCCACCCTCAGACTGCCAAGCAACTTTGTCAGTGGACTCAAGGCTAGGCAGAACCACAGAGGACTCAGAGAGTCTCCCTGGAAGATGCCGCGCCTGATGTCAATCGTCCCTATTTTTAGCTGTTGGCCGGGTGTGTTTAGACAGAGCTCGGTTTTCCAGCTTCTCATAGTCTGTGCTAAGAACTGTATAAGTTTCGGATTGATACCGTAAATTTCAAGGACCTCTAGCAACCAGGATTGGGGAATGCTATCAAATGCCTTTTGGTAATCAATATAGGCTGTGAAAAGAGGTGCCTTCGTGTTGATAGCGGCCTTAGTAATTACTGCATCAATTGTTAGTTGTTCTTTGCACCCTCTTGAGCCTTTACGACATCCTTTCTGCTCTTCGTCTAGTAACTTATTCTGCTCAAGATGTTTGTAGATCTTCTCTGAAATTACAGACGTTAACAGCTTGTAAACTGTGGGAAGGCAGGTGATCGGCCGATACTTTGCAGGGTCATCTGAGTACCGCTTCGTTTTGGGTATTAAAAATGTGATTCCAGTTGTTAGGAATGCTGGCAGCTCTTCCGGGCATTGAAGGATTTTTCCAAAACACCGAGCAAGTTGCTGGTGCGCTGATTTGAAGGATTTCAACCAGAAATTTTGGAGCTTGTCGGGGCCAGGGGCTTTCCAGTTCAGCATCTTTTTGAGGGCTCCCTCAACATCTGCTTCGCTTATCGTTTGCTCTGTCATTTCATCCTTGATGTTAACTTTGGACTTAACTTCCTCTAACCACTCTGCGTTATTGTTATGGTTGACTGGCTTGCTCCATATATCTTGCCAGAAATCCCTGGTGATTTCAATGCTAGGCGTTTTGTCGTGCCCTATGTTTTCATCTGCTCCTTTATGCTGCAGACTCCTGTAAAATGCACTTTGGCTTCTCTTGAATAACCCATTTTGTTCCCGGCGCATGTTACTCTTTTGGTACCTCTTTAGCTTCGCTGCTTGAACTTGTAATTTTTGTTTAAGAAGATCTAACACATCTGTTTCGGTGGGATTATCCTCGCTCCTGAGCTTTTCAAGAAGTTTTTTACCCATCTTTTCGACTTTTTTGCTTGGGCGTGGTCTCAAGTACTCGGCGAGAATGCCTGTATCCTTCCTTAAGCCTTTGATTGTCTTCTGTATCCTGGCTTCCCACGCTGGTCTCCTATTCTTTTTGCTACGACCGTTGCCTTCTTGTAATCCATCGATTTTCTGGTGATTGAGGAACAGAACTGTCGCAGCTCCTACGAAAAGCAGTGAATGCAATTCTTGGAGTGACGTTTCACTAGTAATGATGCTCCTTAGTATGCCATTGATTTCAGCTATGAATTTTTCAGTAAACGGCTTATTGAAAAGTCGTGGGAGTCTGGGTCTACTCGGAGGCTCTAGATGCTTGAAATGTGACAGGAACTTGTCGAACACCTCTGTGGCTTTGGGAGACGGACTGGTTGGGTTTTCAGCCCTTGCTCTTTTCGGCGCAAATGCAGCACGTATCACTACTCTTCTGGATCCTGCCGAGCTCTCCGCACTAGCCACTACTTGAGTAGCATCTCTCAAAGGACCCTACAACAAAACGGCCAAATCGGCCTAAACACAGAATCGTACGATTTTCTCAGGGATGATAGAGGATCTTCCCAGACACTCAAAACTGGTCATATTTTTTGCCTAACCCCCAGGGAAAAGGGGGGAGAGGGGGTCAAAATCAAAACCTTTAAATTAGCATAACTTCTCAACAGTTTGTCGTAGAAAGATGATCTTGGTGTCAAACTTTCCAGAAAAATGAGAGCTTTCAGAATATGTGTATGAAATTAATTAAATTTTAAAATTTGACCCACTTTTGGGGCATTTTACAAGGTCCCCCTTTCGTAAATTTTCGTTTTTTGAGATTTTCGGTTGTTCGGTTCGCACGGATCAAAACAAAAACAATTTCAAATGAAAGTAGAGCGTTTAAGCTTTAAAACAAGCCCAAGATGATCTTGGGGAAACGATTAGAAGCGGAGTTATGAGTCTTCAAAGTTGACGCGGCGCGCAGGAACCTTGTATGTTCCGAGTCTCAAGGTCACCTGCGCGCCCCGGATTGCCTGCAGGTTGCAAGTTTTTGTGTTTTTATGCTTCTGTAGGTCATTTTTAATGTAAATCATTCAATGAAGATAGAAAAATCGAAATTTTTTAATTTTACGGGAGGAGCGAGAGGGGGCTTAGAGTATCAACCATTATGTCCATCATACCTCATTAAACATTTGCTGACGATGACGATTCTGCCCTTATAATTCAGAAGAAACCATGGACCCTTCAAATATACATATGCGCCATACAGAACTGAACCATTTAGAAATTATAACCCATTGATGCCAAATTTTGGGGTACCCCTAATTTTAAATTTTTTTAATTGAGCTATAAGCTACAGCGCTTGACGGAACTCACTTGGTAAAGCCAAATAGTTTCTCGTAGAAGCAGACGAGCTTTGAGCTTCAAGACAAGTCTCAGTTATTCTTGAGGGGGCTATTTGAAACGCAGTTAAAATTTTTTGACGTTAATGTGGTGTACCTCGCCGAAGGCCCATTGTGTAAAATTAAAAAATTCTGATTAAACTATCTTCATTGGATGATTTACATTCAAAATGACCTACAGAAGCATAAAAACACAAAAACTTGCAACCTGCAGGCAATCCGGGGCGCGCAGGTGACCTTGAGACTCGGAACATACAAGGTTCCTGCGCGCCGCGTCAACTTTGAAGACTCATAACTCCGCTTCTAATCGTTTCCCCAAGATCATCTTGGGCTTGTTTTGAAGCTTAAACGATCTACTTTCATTTGAAATTGTTTTTGTTTTAATTCGTGCGAACCGAACAACCGAAAATCTCAAAAAACGAAAATTTACGAAAGGGGGACCTTGTAAAATGCCCCAAAAGTGGGTCAAATTTTAAAATTTAATTAATTTCATGCACATATACTGAAAGCTCTCATTTTTCTGGAAATTTTGACACCAAGATCATCTTTCTACGACAAACTGTTGAGAAGTTATGCTAATTTAAAGGTTTTGATTTTGACCCCCTCTCCCCCCTTTTCCCTGGGGGTTAGGCAAAAAATATGACCAGTTTTGAGTGTCTGGGAAGACCCTCTATCATCCCTGAGAAAATCGTACGATTCCGTGTTTAGGCCGATTTGGCCGTTTTGTTGTAGGGTCCTTTCCTTGCTCCATTCTCTCCGTTTCTAGAAGCTGCAGCTTGTTGGCGACCTCCCTCTTGATTCGATTTATGTCAGCCTCAAGGAGAAGTTTATTGGCAAAAATTGATCTCCTTTGGTCCAATATGTTTTGAATCGACTTGCTCCTCAGTTCAGGGAACCTTTCAAGCACCATCCTATGCAAATCTCCACTATACGGTAGGTCAGTAGTTTCGTTCCGAGTGATTTCGAAGTAGCAGCGCACTATGTGCTCGTTCATTTCTTTGGTCCACTTGGTTCGCCTTCGTCCTGGAACGGGAAGAGTTGTAGGTGCGGCTATCACTACGACTGCGGGTGGCTGATTACTTGCGGGCGTTACTTCCTGGGTTTCGTTTCCTATATTCTGCATCTCTTTTGCTGCTTCTTCTTTAATTTGATTCAGCCTGTCTGGAGCTACGCGTTGCTTATTGACTATTGATCGCCGTTGTCGTAACATATGCTGCACTGTTAGATGTTGCAGCTCCGGAAAACGATCCAATACTTTCCGACGCAGCGCTGCTCCATGGGGTTCTCTCGTTGACTCGAGTTTAGTAACTTCAAAATAACACCGAATCACATATTCGTTCATTTCCTGTGTCCAAGTGATTCTCTGTTTGTTTTTTGGGCCTTGCGAGGCGGGCTGCAACTGTGGAGTAGCAGCAACGCTCTCATCAGGCACAGCCACAAGATGTTGTGGAGTGTGATCGCTATTGTCAATTCTGGATGTAGAGGGTGTTGTTGACCGTCGTTCCGTCCGCTGAGGGGATCCTCGGCCGGCCTCGTCCTCAGCGTGGGGTTCATGTACTACACCAGCCTCCCCAGTTGCTGGTGCGTCCGAGGCTCTTCTTTTCTTGTTCTTTGCTGGAAGATTGACTCCTTCCTGCGGGGAGCAAACCCACAGGAAGGGTTTTGTAGCTGTCTCCAGCTACTGGCTCCGGCGCCGCGGGGTCGCCAGCCCCTGAAGGGGCCTCCCGTACAGTACAAAGTACTGCCCGTGCGGGCTTATTATTATTATTATTATGTATTTATATGTGAAGTTATCTCCAGCTTTGCTGGGTAGTTGGGCTCTCTTCACGTGAGCAAACAATGCTCATTGGTAGAGAGAGTAGAGTGGGTTGAGGCCGGTGTTAACTTGGCTATGAATGGCCAATTTACAGCCGACGATAAGGTTTGCAGTAACCGGGGTGGGAACTGTGTCTTAAGACGCCCATCCAGAGGTTGCTTCTCGTCGATGATGGTGGGGTAGGGGTTTAGGTTGTGGGGGAACAAATGAGTATGGATTCTTTGGTTAAGGTTTTCAACTTAAGACTTTCCTCAGTATCCTAGCAGTTCCGAGGATTGCTGCTTTCTGAGCTGTGACAAGAGAGTGCTTCCCAGGGATTTCTTCCTTAAATTTCTTCCATTCTTTCGAGACTGCTCCCGTCGCGCCGATTACGAAGGGTATGACTTTCGTGTCCGTTTTCCACATTCTACTTATCTCGATTTCTAAGTCTTTATACTTGAGTCTTTTTTCGGCTTCCTTCAATGATATGTTCCTATCCGCTGGGATTGACACGTCGATAAGCAAGCAAGTTTGCCCCCTTTTTCGCAGTATGATGTCAGGCCTGTTGTTCGGAACCGTCCTATCAGTTCTGACAGGGACATTCCATATGATAGTTGTTTGTCCATCATCCGTTGCTGTGATAGCTTTTGGCTTGTGCTCGTACCAGTTTGTTTCGACTGCTATATTGTACTCTTTGCACAGATTATGATGGAGATGGGTGCACACTCTGTCATGCCGTTCTATGTAGTCCTTTTTGGCAAGGATCGGGCACGCCGATATTATGTGATCCATAGTTTCCTCGTGCTGATGGCAAATTCTACACTTTATTATTATTATTATTATTATTATTATTATTATTATTATTATTATTATTATTATTATTATTATTATTTTTTTCATATTCACTGCTGTCACCAGCTTTGCTGGGTTGCTTTAAGCCCTCACACAGGGGCAAACAATGCTCCTAGGTATGAGGGCTGTTTGTGGTTTGGGTGGCCGGGTGGTGGTTTTTTCATTCCCCCTTGGGGGGTGGCTCGTCACGGACTAGGATACCTGTTTTAGGAACCGAGGCAGGGTAGGTGTCTGGAGGACGCCTGCCTAAAGGTTTCTTTCCTGAGGTGGTAGGCGGTAGGGGTGTTTTTGGTGTGTGGGAACGTTCTAGGTGTATTCGCGCTGCTCCACCTAGCTTAAGACCTTCCGGAGGATTCTGGCAGTGCCTAACACAGCAGACTTCTGGGCCAATACTAGCGAATGTTTCCCAGGGATTTCGTTCTTCAGTTTAGTCCAGTCTTTAGAGACTGCTCCGGTAGCTCCTATCACAAAGGGTATGACTCGGGTTTTGGTCTTCCACATCCTGCTGATTTCGATCTCTAGGTCTTTATACTTTAGTTTCTTCTCAGCTTCCTTTTTTGTGATGTTCCTGTCTGCTGGGATAGAGACGTCAATCAGCAGACACGTTTGGCCTTTCCTACGTAGGATGATGTCCGGTCTGTTTGCCTCAACAGTTCTATCGGTTCTGATAGGGAAGTTCCACAGGATCGTTGTCTCTCCATCTCTGGTTGTTGCAGTGTTTTTCGGTTTGTGTTCATACCATTTATCTGCGTCGACTTCGATTCCATATTCTTTGCAGAGGCTGTAGTGAAGTTGGGTGCATACTCTGTCGTGTCTCTCGATATAGTCCTTTTGGGCTAGAATTGGGCAACCTGATGTTATGTGCTCAATGGTTTCTTCGAACTGGTGACAGATTCTGCATTTGCTATTCACATGTTTCTTGTGGATTTTCCTCTCTCGGTACCTTGTGTTTAAGGCTTGATCCTGTGCCGCTACAATTAGGCTCTCTGTTTCTGCTTTTAGTACATCTTTACTGAGCCAGATGGTAGAGAGATTACTCTCGATAGAGTCATTTTCTAGCATCAGTGGATACTGCCCGTGCATGATCTTTCCTTTCCATTTGGTTCTGATGCTTTCTGAGATTTTCTTTTTGATTTTTTGCTTCCTGCTGTTTATGGGGGCCACTTCAAAGTTTTCTCCGAGCTCGGCTTCAAACTTGTTTGCTTCTTTCGCAATGTGGTCTTTGTCTAGAGCAAGGTTGACGGCATACACGGCTTTGAGAAAAGGGTCTTCGTTTTTTTTTTCCTGGAGGTAGTACTTCGCATTGATTATTGATTATTATTATTATTATTATTATTATTATTATTATTATTATTATTATTATTATTATTATTATTTTGTGTGTTTTCTTTTTTTCCCCTTTCTTTTTTCTTTTATCATCAGTTGAATTTGATTTTATGTCTGATCCGGCAGATTAATTGGGCATCACAATTTGCCGGGCAGATTAATATTGTTCTTTATTTTATGTTTTACTTTTTGAATAAAATATCTTATCTCATCAGAAAAGAACATACGCACCAAAAACAGCTCCTAGAGCGCGCGCATATTCTATAATATTTTATTAATAATTTTAAAATTATATTTTGTAGTATTTTTACAACTAAAAATGTAAATATTTAGTAATTGCTTTAAAATTATTTTTCAAAAACATTTTCATTTAAATATTGCAAAAATATTTTAAAAATTATTAATTTTAATATTTTAAAAATTTGATTTAAAAGATATTGTAAAACTATTTTTACAGTATTTTCGTGGAATTATTTTCTTGAACATATTTTCCAAACAACGGCAGTATTTCTAAAATATTTTTAAAATATTTTGTTCTAACTGGGGTATCTTCAATATTAATTCAAAAATTCTAATTGACAGAGTCATTTTCTGCGGTAAAATTTGCAATCACCTTAAGTACAATGTTGGTTCAGTTTCTCTTTTTTTTGCCATCCTTTATCAAATTAATTTTAAAGTGGGGCTCTTTTACATACAAATGTGAAGAACCTGCGATTCAACCTAACATTGACATTCATTACCATTTTTTGTACCATATCTATTGCAATTTTTTTACACCGAATTGATTTTAGCCCCTTCAAAAAGGAGGATAGGCAATTTGCACTTAGCCATTCATCTATACGGAAACTTTATAAAAAAAAAAAATAAAAATAAAAAAAAAAAAAGTTTCTCATTTTTAAGAGCTTTCAAAATGGAGACCACTGGTTTCCGCTGCAGGGCCCATTACGTCCACAAATTACGCAAGCCAGTGGGGGAGGGTGTCAAGGGCTGCCTTGGGGGTATTGTTGAAGTAAGGTGGCCGAGGGGCAGAAAATTCCTTTTGAGAGGGAGGGGGTCTTAAAACTGGAAAAAGTGCCTTACGTAATTTATAGGACGGCCCCATAGCGGAAAATAGCAAATTTAAAAGGCATAATCCAGCTGTACTCTGATTGGATGCTTGAATCTAAACCTATTCCCGCAACTGATGCCGAATCGATCCACTACTGAAACAGTTTCGATTTCAACCGACGCGAGTCTGGCCTCAACTGACATAGGTAACTTGGATCTCAACCGACACGAGTCCCGCCTTATGTACCACATGTTGGATCTCAACCGACACAAGTCCGGCCTCAACTGGTACAAGTCGGATGTCAACTGACTCTAGTCCAGCCTCAACTGGTACCAGTTGGATGTCAACTGACTCGAGTCCGGCCTCAACTGATACCAGTTGGATCTCAACTGACTCGAGTCCGGCCTCAACTGGTACCAATTGGATCTCAACTGACTCGAGTCCGGGCTCAGTTGAGCATCTACTGGTATCAGTTGAAGTTCAACTGATATCAGTAGAAGCTCTACTGATATCAGTTGAAATCAACTGATATCGGTTGATGCTCAACTGATATCAACCGATATCAGTTCAAATTTTAACTGATCATTTTTACCAGGGTAGACACTGTAAATTTGAAGAAAATTCCTCCCTCCAATGAGTATTTTCCTGCTTGAAGAAGAAGGAACAGCGCATATTGTATGACAGGATGAAACAGTGTGAACAGTATGATTCTACATTACGTGTGATTGATATGCTGAAGGAAAAGCTCTCGCTTAAAATTTATGAAAAGAATAGGTCAGTTTAACTTGAAATATTCAGTTATAACTATCAAAATTCAGAAATTTTTACAATTCATTTTGTGTGTGACTCTGATAAATAATGATTATTTTTTTAATTTTTTAGGCCAGTGACGATGCAATTTTTCTAAAAATCACTACCTGATCCTTGAATTCTTGGAATTTGTTTATTCCTGCACGGAGTGAAGAATGCCTCATAGTGTGGAATATTTTGGAAGACCATGTGCAAAGAAGGTACAGATTATTCTTATTTTTTGGCATGCTGACATGGATAAGAACATTTGTGAGAGGATTCACGGAAAAAAAAGGTTAAAAAAGTTTTGATTGGTAGGTTTTTTTTTTTGTTTTTTTCTCTAGAAAAAAAAATGAATAAAAAATTGTGTTTAATTTTAAGGCACTTTTTTGGTTTACAGAACAATTTCAGTTCACTCACCCAAATTGTTTTGAGCCAAGGAATGTGCTTTTGAATTAAATAGAATTTTTCTTTCAAATTCAAAAACTTTTTTAACATTTTTATCAGTATATATTAGATGCTGCAATTGATCCTTAATTTGTAATGAGGCTCTGAACCTGAGTTTACCTCTGTGGTCAGGTTACCTGCTGGCTAATATACCTACTGTGAGAACTCTCACCCAGTGGATACCTAGGAGCCAACCTAACTGCGAGGTCCTCTCACCTATCCGCGAGGTCCTCTCACCTATCCGCGAGGTCTCCTTACCTATCCGCGAGGCGAGATCCTCGCCGTGAGCTGTCAGCACCTCGCGGCGAGGTCTATGCCTAACCGACTTCCTCACTGCGAGCTCTTGGCAAGGTCATCACCTAACCGCGAGGTCCAAAATATGCTGCGAGCTGTCTGCGAGCTCGCTGCGAGGTAATATTTTCTCTAGGGGCGGACGGCTCCTTGCTCTCACTTCCCAATTTTGCCACTTAATCAAGGTTTTTCTCGTCTCAGCTCTTTACCAGTGATAATTATTTGAATCATATAAGTTTGCCAAAAAAGCACCTCTCTGGGTATTTACAGGATTGTGACTGTCTCATTCATTAATAAAAGACTGAAGAGGACTGTATACTAGAAAACTGGAGGGCCCCTGCTCCGGAGGGAGCGATTGCAATCTAGACAGAAAGAAGGTACAGAGAGCGCATAAAGGGCAAGTGCTTTCAGCGCGATGCAGTGAAGGCTGAGGTAAGCCGAAAGGGAGCTGCAATTGAGCGTCGAATCGTTCGCACTCGGAAAATACAGTTCTCTCCGTCCCATCTCTACACTTAAGCCGACCGCGGTGGGTCTCCGCTCCGGGTGGCAAAATTTCATGATAAATAAAATCTTGAAATTTCACGTGAAATATTTCATGAAATTTTACGTGAAATATTACATGAAATTTCAGAAATTTATGAAAGATATTGAAAAGTGCAAGCTCTTCTTTATGTTTCGAAGGTTGTAAAAATCGTGATTTTCTTCTATTTTTGGGTGTTTGAGTGCGGGTAGCATACTCAGGCCCCTGAAAAATATGAAATACCTCACAATCTCGTCAAATTTCATAAAATATTTCACTGAAATTTCCAACCTTTCATTTCTTTCTTACGTTTCATGTCACCCTGCTCCGCTCAGTCCCCGGCGAGTTATTCTCCGGCTCCGGAGCGTGATAAGTTCGCCTATGTCCTATATGTCCTATGTCCTATGGATCTATATATATTTCCGTCCCTTCCTTTCAGTTTTTAATGCAATTTACTTACTTAAAACCTTCTATCAGTAATATCTCGCAAAAATGTAAAAGTAAAAGTGTATCACTCCTTAAAATTAGAAGAACAGTGAATCGACAATCTTCTAGAAAATCGCATTTATAGTTCACTTAGTTGCTAGCCGTAGAGTAATGAATAACAAAAGCTTGTACAAATACTTGTAATCCAAACTATGACCCAGTATTCTTGAAAGAATTAGTACCTACATATGCATCGAGGATTGACAACCTTAATTTTTTACTCCATTTGGAATTTTTTTCTACAGAGTGTCCCGTCTTAAAGCAGCAGGATCTCAGAAGGCAATTTTTCAAGTCAAAATAGGACTCCACCCCTCCTCCATGAACATGGACTCTAAAGTTTAACCCCGCGAAACTGCAGTTAGGTACTCGCGAAGTTATTAAAAAAAATATATTTTTCTAGGACAGTTGAAGCGCTGGGTTCAGAAAAGGCATTTCCTGGCTGTAGTGTCTTAAAATCTCCGTTATCTAAGTAGCAGTAATCGCAATAAGTTGCAATTTGATCGGAGAATGTAGGTATCGCGATTTTATCCATGTCAATGTATTGCAATTATTTGCAATATTATTGGAGAAAAATCGACGATGGATGCAACTTCATCGCATGAATTTGTAATAAAATCGCGATATTATCGACGGCGATTTATCGCAATGTTATTGAATAAAAAATCGTGGTAAATTGAAGTAAAATTTCGATTTCATCAAACGCGATTTTATAGAGATAAAATTGAGACAACATCGAGGATAATCGCTCCGATGTTGATGATCCTAGCGATTTTATCGCCAAAAAATTGTAAAAATGCCGCATAACTTAATCTCAAAATATCGCGATTTTTCCGTTGAAAAATGCTACTTGGGTAACGTTTCATCCATTTTAATTAAAGCAAATGTATGTGATTTGTTGTAACTTTTACCAATATTCTTCATGATTTTACAGTGCAGAAAATGTAACATTTCCAAAAATTCACCCAATGGTGTCCTCTCTAGAATAAATATTTGCACTGCAAAATCTGATACACCGCAACTAAGAAAACCCCTTTCTACAACCCAGGTCCGGATTGGCTCGCGACCGAGGGCGTAGATCCTCGCCGGCTAAGGGGCGTCATGTCATATATCCCGGGAAGGGGCACCCTCTAAGAGCATTTCAGAAAATTTTGGCTAATCAGTAGGTACAATTTTACGCCATTTTCAGGTTCAAAATTCATTCTTCGTGTGGAGTATGAAAATTGCAAAATTGAACGTATTGAAGTAACCGAAGGACCCATGAAATGAAAAACAAAATTAAAAATCAAAGCTACTAGATGCATCAAAGCACTTATCATTTCCAGAAGAACCGAGTCCGAGCTGGAGACTTATAATACCGCTTTTAAAAACTAAAAGTCTTAAAATGATTAAACCAAGACATAAGTCAGCTGGAAAGATCCTCTTAATCTCGTTAAAGATGGAAAAATTCAATCTTGTGAGCCCGAGGTGTTTTGAAGAACAGAGAGAGCCTAAAAAGAGCGTTGTGTTGGAAAAATACTTCAATAAATTAAGGAGGAAAAATGGAGAGGTACGTCGAATCTATTAATCTAACCAGAGATGTAAATGAGGATAGGTATCCCATTCAACAATCATTTTGTTGGCAACAACAATAATTTTGGACGTGACCGAACGATTGGAGCCTACTTTCGCGAGATTTTACGAAACTAAATTTTACTGAAAATTAGACTGAATGGCCTCTTTTGGATCTAATGATGAATCCTGAGTTTTTGCGAACACAGTGCGGTCATTTCAATGATATTTTTATCAACCCTTAGATGTCAAAGCCAGGTCAAATCGACCCGAGGCCTCCTAAAAAAAAGTGTCCCATTCCTCGCGGATTGTATATTAATGTGGGTCTGCAAATCTTTGTCCATGCAATCCATTGTCAAAACAAATCAGACGAGATCCTGAAATAAAAGGAGGAATCGAGTATCAAAAAGCCAATGACACGAGAGACGTATTCAGGCCTCTTCTTTAACTTTTCTCCCGAATCTGAGCAACTCCACATTGGCAGCAAATAGCGGAGAATTGCGACTTCATGCCTCGTGCCATCGTGCCTTCAATTTTACAGTTGCAAACAGACATTCATCATGCACCAATAGTTATATCTCTGCGCCGTCGTCAACGTGCATCCTTTCCCTTGCCCTTATAGTCCAGGCAAACCATCTTTTTACCTCGGACAAATTAGTACAAACTTTTCCTTTGGTATATAGGATCTCTAGGTACCCATTAAGACAGAAAAAAAATTCCATTGGGAAAGTTGTCAATTCGCAGCTTTTCAAAATGGCGGCTTATGGCAATATTCAAAAAGAGGACGTACATACAGATTTTCGTTTCTAACTCAAAAATCACGCGTCAAACAAAAAAAATTGCTTAAGATCAATTTAGAGATCATAAAATGTTGGTTAAGAATCATATTCAAAACTTAAGCTTTTATTATTTTCTTTCGTTCCGAATTTTACTATTTAAAAACAACAACAGGCAAAATCTGATGAAAATTCACGATTTTTCGCGGTCTTCATCGATTTCAGGTCAAAGTAATTAATTTAAGATTAAAAACAACGACACCACTAAAAAGTACGCTAAATTCTCCATAAGTATAACCATTCAATGGACCTTTTTATCCTTTATGACCTCATGGTGAGAAGAGTCATTCAAAATCATGAAATCAATATTTAACGATAAATTCAGTTGTTTTTTTTTTCCGTTTCCAGCGCATTCGATTAAGTAGTTTTCGACAAAAGTACAACTTATATACACCTTTTAGTAAGTCGATGATATATTCAAGACGAATACCATACTGTTTTCCTTTAAATTTCACAGTATGTGACTGAAAAGCGTCTTTAAGGGAATTACGCTAAAAAGTGATTTCTCAAGAAATATCAAGATTTCAACGATTTTCGGCTTTCTGACAGCTGGAAACTGAGAATACGATTGAACGATGGTTATAAACGTTTTGAGCATAAAATTTCAAAAAAAACTTCATACCTGAAATTAGTGTTTTGAATTTTTAAAGAGAGTTAGATATGTCGTTAAAGTTGTCAATTGGAAAACCCGGCTGCTCGGTTTAGAACCACTTTCTTAACATAAACCCAAAATTTTCGAGTTTGGTAATTTTTGTTTGGAGTAAATTTGTGGGCACCAATGTATTAGCACATAGAAGTTAGAAAAATGTTAATGAATACATTTTTTAAGGTATTTAAGAGTACTTAGAAGCTAATTTTTGAGACGTCAAAAATTTACAAATTGTTCAGTAAAAAGGCTTTTTCTCAGGTTTTTGTGGTTTTTCATGGCTGGAAATTTTTTTTTCATCGAGCCATGGTAATCATCAGAAAGCTAAGAAATGAACCTTTATTCGTATTTTTTGAAAATGCGGAGGCAATGTTGAAAAAAATTGCAATTTGCCGGAAAACAAATTCCCCGCAGTTTTTCTTACTTTTTACGTGTTGCAAAGCGTATAAGAAAAATACAAGGTGCGCAATGAAAAGTTCATAAAATTTTGTATAGCATTGGGCTACTGAAGTTTGTCGTAAAACCTTTAAGAGGGGTCTTACCACTGACTTTTGGTTTAAAATAAGTAAAAAAAATGATATAATTTAACTTTTTAGTTATTTTTGAGATTTTATAGCTTTAAGCTAAGCTTTAAAGTTAAAATAAATAGTGTAACTGAAAAGTACGTTGAGGGTTATTCAAATAGGCGAAAAATGTACCCAGCCCGGAATGTACGAAACTTTGTAGGCTGATAGTACTAGTTGAGAGAGGCTTATCCGTAGCTCCGTTTTTGCAGGAACCCCAGGGAAACAGCGTTGCCATTTTTTAAAGTCGTAACCTTCAAACATCCACAACTTTCCTAAAAATGCAGTTACAGAGCTCGTATTTATACCAAAAAATGCAAAAAATTACGTTCTTGCGACCTATGCAAAAGAAATTTTAACTTGACTCCACTGTTGCCACGTTTCGGCCATTTTTTAATTTTCGTAATTATTTAAAATCACGTTACCGCCTAAAAAAGTGTTTGCAGTTGGTGGGGATTGAATAAAAACCTGTCAAAATTATTGTTCGTTTGATTCCGCATCCATTGATGTATTATACTTTTCTAAGAGACTTAGGGAACACGAGTTATAGCGATTTGAAAATTCGGCAATACGCCCATCGCCCGATATTGACGCTCGTTTCGGTACGTTTCGCGACTCCGTGTTAAAGCAAAACGCCTAGACCAAGCAAAATTCGAAAAGTCAGCTCATGTTTTGCGCTTTTTTGAAACTTTCACACGATTTTTAAGAATTCAAGTAGCGGCGGTGTTGCCGGTTTTCAATGAAAACCACCGCTGCGATCACAATTTAAAGTAGCACTCATTTAATCACGTCCAGCTACATTTGTTAACCTAAACTGACCATTTGCGACATGGTGTTCTCAACATTGCCTAATTTCCGTCGGAATTCACGTAGAGGCTGGGTTGCCAGTTTTCATGGAAACCGCCACCACAATCGCAAAAAAAAATGTATCACTTATTTAATCACGTTCAGCCTTATTCTGTAGTTGGAATTGTTTATTTATCGAATCGATGGTTTCTGCTATCTCTCTGCAACGGCGGTGGTGCCCGACAGTAACGAGATATGGAAATTTTAAGTCCACGAATCACTCAAGCGGTCCGATGAGTAGTTTTGGCAAGGGACCTAGATTCATTGCTCTTGATCTCTATACAATATCGATATCTCGTTACTGTCGGGCACCACCGCCGTTGCAGAGAGATAGCAGAAACCATCGATTCGATAAATAAACAATTCCAACTACAGAATAAGGCTGAACGTGATTAAATAAGTGATACATTTTTTTTTGCGATTGTGGTGGCGGTTTCCATGAAAACTGGCAACCCAGCCTCTACGTGAATTCCGACGGAAATTAGGCAATGTTGAGAACACCATGTCGCAAATGGTCAGTTTAGGTTAACAAATGTAGCTGGACGTGATTAAATGAGTGCTACTTTAAATTGTGATCGCAGCGGTGGTTTTCATTGAAAACCGGCAACACCGCCGCTACTTGAATTCTTAAAAATCGTGTGAAAGTTTCAAAAAAGCGCAAAACATGAGCTGACTTTTCGAATTTTGCTTGGTCTAGGCGTTTTGCTTTAACACGGAGTCGCGAAACGTACCGAAACGAGCGTCAATATCGGGCGATGGGCGTATTGCCGAATTTTCAAATCGCTATAACTCGTGTTCCCTAAGTCTCTTAGAAAAGTATAATACATCAATGGATGCGGAAGTTTTCAAGGTAATTCGAGGCAGTGTGGGCGCATTGCTTGAAATGATCGTAGTGTTGTTCATCAGCGGATTAGAGTTATCAGCTGTGCCGGTGGACTCCAGTGCATCAGTCAGCCTTTTCTTAATCTCCGCAATTTTGAAATACACATCGGTGAAATGCTCTATCAACTCGCTGCTTTGATCAAAGCTTGCCTCTGGGTTTAACCGTAACTCTATTTCGTAGCAGGACATGACCGTTTCTTGAAGGTTCTTTAGAGATTGTCTTGAATCTTCCTGCCGGCAAATGAATTCAGGCGACAATTATTTCACTGCCAGGCAGCGCTCGGCAACTTCATAGCAAGCCTCTAATTGCCGACCGTAGATTTTCCGCTTATTTTTTAGACAGATCAACTCGATCTCTAAGTCAGTGACTTTCTTTGCTTTTACCTGGGAGGCATTACTATCATCGGATGCCATGCTGCTTCTTTGATAATCCGAATTTTCAAACAAAGACAGGAGAGACCTTTTGCCTTAGATTCAAACAAATAACAAATACAAACTCCAAAAGAAAAACTGAAAAAATTACAAATATGATAGATCAGAGGATCCAAGTCGGACAATCAAATGTTCCGAGGTCCCTCAGATCACCAATATAATATATTCATTTAAAATTTCAAACACTTCAAAGATAATGGGTCAGCGGATCCGGCCCGAGGGACCAAATGTTTGGGCAGAGGCCCAAAATAAAATGAGAAAATAAATGAAGGAAAGAAATGAGTAATTTTGGAAAGTGGACTGTATGTTTTTAATTTATGAAAGGCTACCAGGCCGCGCGGGGTCGGCTACAGAACAAGTCTGGATTCCCTAATTGAGTCTTGACGAGACGATTTGGAATACCAGGCTGCGCGGAGCCGGCTTCAGAGCGAGTCTGGGTTTTGAAAAAAAAGGAACGCGAGAATTTTGAATCTTAAACGTAAACAAAAAAGAAACTCATGAAAGAAAGATTTAAAATAATTTAGATGAACATGGAGAAATTGATACTTACGTTATTGAAAAGAAGAAAAGACCAAGAGATACAAATTGCCGAGGAAAACGCTGATGAAATAAAGATAACTAGCTTGAAGAGCTTTACTAAGTTATAATTTACCTTTTAGTTACGATAAGCTTGAGGAGCTTTGAAGAAACTTAATACTAGGACGCGAATCTGAATCACTACTGGATTACCAGTAGGGCACACTGCTGGAATGCCAGCAGGAACCTAACAACCGAAATAAAAAAAGGTAGAGAGAAACCTATAAGAAACACTACTGGACCCCAGTAGGAAATCTAAACCGTCACTGGATGCCAGTGAGATGGCGAAAGAGATGCGAAGACAACACGTCTCACCACTGGATTACCAGCGGGACAAAATCGGCATACAAAGGCGATGATGAGTCGGCCATACGGGGGACCCTAGTTGGAGCTGTTTCGGCTCGATATTCGCGAGATCAAACAATAAACTAAAACCTGAACTTCTTATCGAAACAAAATGAAAATCTGAGTGAACTAAAAGTAACTGTATGGTATCCTCCTTAGGATACAAAAGTAAAAATAAAACTTTTCCGAGCCTTTTCCTGGAAAGGCGGGATCAAAAAGGACGGCATGGCTTACAAGACCCGCGTGCCATCTAGTGGATTGGCGCGGTACTAGCCTTTTGCCGGTCGAGCGCGGAGGGAAGGAGTGCGCTGGCCGACGCGGCGGTCACGGTGGCTGCTCGCACGCGTTGCAATGAAAAAGGATGAAAATAAAAATCAGTCCCTGACTGAACAGGCGGTAATGTGATTTTAAATAATTACGAAAATTAAAAAATGGCTGAAACGTGGCAACAGTGGAGTCAAATTAAAATTTCTTTTGCATAGGTCGATAGAACGTAATTTTTTGCGTTTTTTGGTATAAATACGAGCTCTGTAACTGCATTTCTGCGAAAGTTGTGGATGTTTGAAGGTTACGACTTTAAAAAAATGGCAACGCTGTTTCCCTGGGGTTCCTGCAAAAACGGAGCTACGGATAAGCCTCTCTCAACTAGTACTATCAGCCTACAAAGTTTCGTACATTCCGGGCTGGGTACATTTTTCGCCTATATGAAGAACCCTCTGTGGTTTTGATAAGTGTGTTCAACATCCTTTTAAGTAACTATATTTGCCAAAAGGATAATTTTTTCTCGGATCAAAAATGACACTTTTCTGACAAAAGTCCGTTTTTAGCTCCATTTTCCTAACTTTTAAGCCTATTTAGAAGTGCTTAATCAAATAACCATTGTAACTACGTAAAAGTACATGCAATCTACAATAAGAAACGGTACGTTGTTTCAAAACTTTCGATAATTTTTGAGTTTTACACGGCTTTATTTAAAATTTTAAAAAATGGCAATATTTACAGAAAGTTGAGTTTTTATGCAATTAAACACCAGCCCTCAAAAGGTCATACCAGCACAGCAAATATTCCATCAATCGTGTGAAGTTTTTAAATCATTTCTGGAGGGAAATTATTAACTAACGTGATATAAAATAAATAATAGGAGGGTAAACTGACCCTCTTCCTCCTCCCTGCTGTCTACAAAGAGCGCAAATGGATATACATGTAGGACCGCAGTCCAGAAGTAACAGATACTTCACGCAAAAAAAATGAAGACAATTTTCATCGTATTTACGCATCCACTCACGTAAAAATAAACGAATAGGACAGAGAATGGCAAAATCTGTACATTGAAGGGTTTTTAAAAATATTGCGGAATGGAATATCTCACATTTATTTGAGGGGAGCTACGATGCGAGCCCAGACGCCGCCGCGAAGCGCTCTACGCGAGGAATTGGGCTGTGTAATGGCGGTAGCTCAGGCCCCCCTTATTCATCGGTGGGGTGCGGGGTCGGATCAGTCAGTGGGCCCCCTTTTTGTTAACTATCTAAGGAGGGTCGGGGGGACCGCCCCCAGCAGAAGGGGGGTTCGCGGTGTAACGAAGAATTTCATTCTTCGTTTTAAGTTTTTTCCCTTCTTTTGTAGACCAAAATAGCGACAAATGTGTCACGGCTTGGCGACACCGCGCCGCGACGCCCGGTTACGGTACATCAGCTGTTTGAATAATGAGAAGAAATGGAATACTGTTTCTCTCCTTTTTCTCTCTCGAAGATGCTCATTGTACTGCGAAATCAGGGTTTTCCGTAGATTTACCCAAAACGAAAAATTGTAAAAAATTCTAAACTACTATAAATGTCTGTAGGAAATTTTCCTACGTCCATTTCTGTAAATTTTATATTTTAATTAATTTTCCTTGTAACAAAAATATTGCAATGAATGTCGAGATCGTCTTCCAATAGCTTCAAATCAATCTGATGGCCCTCTAAGCCAAAACATTGTTCTTCACCCTCTCCTTTCCGGAGGGTCACCTCTTCTCTCATCTTTTCTGAATCTTTCTCGACTTGAGGTGCACGTTAGTGAGTGACATCTCGACGAGCCCTCTGTCCATTCTCTTTCCTCTTTTCTCGTCCCCTGTGCTGAGGTGCACGTTAGTAAGTAGCATCTCGCCCAGCTTCACTCTTCCTCTCCTCTTACATGTATCCTGGAATTTCAAGCCTTGAGGTGCACGTTAGTGAGTGGCATTTCGGCTAAATTATTATCATACTATCATTATCATTAATCAATTATTATCATTTTATGTTATCATTATTATTATTTTTTTTGAGTGTAGTTTGAGTAGGATCCTCACAAATTTAGCTAACGACAGGACATTCTTTTTGTAAATTAACCAAGAAATTTGAGACATAAGGTTTTAAATTATTCTTCCCCTCTTCCAAATTCATTTTAAATTGGCGCCCGAATCCAGGATCCCGGCGAGCTCATTCCGGCACCTCCAGTAACGTTTGCTTATCTAATACCAGAGGACGTATGTGCCTCTGATGTCCTGGACCTGCTTCGCAGAAAAAGGGGATTTGCCTCGTTACACAGGGGGCCACCCCCGGAAATTTTTTAAAATTTTACCTCCAATCTGAGTAATATTCTGCTATTACCGCAATTATTCAGATTAGTTTATACAAGATTTTTGCCCTTTCAACATCTTAGAAGAATTGCAGTTGTTTGAAAATTTGCAATGAGCCGTAATGAAAAAAAACAACATTCAACGTATAATTTTTTTTTTTTTTTTTTTTTTTTTTTTACATACATAGAAAAAAAACGATCTTAAACCTCCTGAAGTGCACTATTGAATCAGTTGTGACGTGGGTAAAATTTTACCTTTGATGAAAGAAAAGGAAAATAGAAGGAGGTAAAAACATTTTAAAAATTCAGCTTATTGCACAAAAAAAAATGTACATCTGAAATTAGATAGGGACAAAGTTTTGGCAAAGGATAGCCTATCCCAGAGGCCGACGCAAGCCTGTCCAGGCGTCAAGCAAAATCTCAATCAACAAAATTATTTTACTTTTGCCGGCAGGTTGGTAATACAAATAGAAACTTTTGTGCTTCTGGGAGGCCCTACTAGCCCCCCCCCCCCCCCCCCCAGGCCCCGTGCCCCGGGGCTGGAGTCCCGGCAACCCCCCCCCCCCCCCCCCCCCGATGTTAGGGGTCTGCGGCAGCTCAGGGATCAGGTCTTTTTGCGTAGCAGGAATCAATATTAAAACTGATAATTATGATAAATTCAATACACCATCGAAGGTTTGGAACTTTTGGGCGGCCAACTCTAGCGTAAGCGAGAACAAGGATTCTAACGAAAGTACAGATGTAAACGGAGGGCGGAGTTTTCAAAAGGAGTGAGGGGTATGCACCTATGCTTTACGTGATGTAACGCAGGCTCGCGTGAAATTAGGAAATCTAAGTAAGTAAGATGGAAAATAATAAGAACATTAACTTTTCACTGCCCTCGACATCTTGTCAGCCGATTATGCGACAATTCGTCAAATATTTAATTTTTTTTTTTTTGTTTATTTGCCGCATAAAACTTTAGTACAATAAATTCTGTTCATACAATGAATGAAAACATAATTGATAATAAAAAAAGCAAAGACATAGGGACTGAGGCCTCAAAAGAAAAAATAGAAAAGAACAAGAGAATAGAGATAAGAGGCTAGTTTTTAAGGGCAGGACTTCCTTGAAGAGGAAGGTTTAAGATCCGTTTGCGGCCCCGGAAACTGCCGTCTGGCATACATCGGAGGGGGTTGGTTGGTCGAGAGTCTTCCTCTTGGCGGTCAAGGATGCATTCAGGAAAGTTTCCAATAGATACCAGTTTTCTTTGGAGCCTGGGAGATATGCTTCTGGAAAGAAACTACAGTGAAACACACTCGCCTAGCATGTCCTCCAGTTCCTTCGGTCTGTTGAAAATTGAGGACTATTGAAGATAGTGTGTTCAGGGGAGTCGAAAAATCCCTGGCAGTGGGGGCAAGAGTCGTGGTAGAAACACCGGTAAATGAGCATCGCGTCCATGATATTGGACTTCCATGCTCAGACTTATAATGATGTTCGTTGCTCATCACGTCCAAGATCTTGACTCCCATGCTCCACTTTAATTAAGAAAATAATATTTTGGAAAAATCGAAGTGAGCATAGCGTCCAAACATTGTGGGACGCAGGTATTCTCGACAATACACGATCATTGGGTCAAAAATTTATAGGACAATTTTTGTGAAATAAAAGACGAAAACATGATGTTCTCCGGAAAAAATGACATTGCTTAGTAAGGTAAGGTTAGGTTAGGTGGTTTGGTTAGGTCAGGTCAGGTCAGGGCAGGTTTAGGTTAGGTTAGGTTTAGGTAGTCGGTTAGTTTAGTTAAGGTTTATGGTTAATGGTTAGTTCAAGTTAGATTATATATGCAAGTCTAGGATTTTCTATCATGATAAACCTTTAAAACTAAGGAGTGTACACGCTTGTGACTCCATGCTCATGCAAAACACTTGAGAATTTTAGCGAGAGCATGGAGTCCAAGATCTTGGACCGATGGAGCAGGCAAGTATATCCAAGAGTGAGCGTGGAGTCCAATAGCCTGACACGATGCTGACATAATCTAGCACATATACGTGGAGAACCCATGAAGAACTACCGAGACCTGAGAGTGCCCTTGTGATCTAGAAATTTGGTTCTCCCAGTTCTCTATGAGCCAGCATATCAGATCTGTTAAGTTGCTTAGCCAGCTGTCTTTCTCAGGTGTCGCGTTCCAGATTCAATCCACTTTAGTCGAGTTTTCAGCTTTAATACTGCTTTATCTTCCTCCTTGCTCATCAGCCTGACTTTTTCTTTTATAAGAAATTCCATAGGGGGGATACCACTGATAATGTCTCGGGCACTTGAGGAAACAGTCCTGTATGCCATACAAAGACGAGCTTTGATGGGGCGGATTGCTCTTGTAAGTTTCTTGATGTTTGCCATATTATTTAGCTTTCAATATACCGAATACAAAATTAGTAGATATTTTATTTCATTACTTGGCTTTGTATTTCTTAATCTATGTCAATTAAATATTCGACGTCACTAGAAAAAATTGAATTTTAACACTTATACCGTCAATGAAGCAGCTTGGTGAACAAGGCGCATAAGTGCAGGTATCACTATTTCGAGAAAAACGAGTTTAAACTTTCTAAATTATATGAAGCCTTATGGCGGAAAGAAAGTTCAAGCTCACATTTTGATGCTTAAGCATTGCATATTCATTTACTTTATGTCAAACCTATGATTAGTTGGAATCACTAGTGTGTCACTTTTTTTCGAAAACTGCAGTTATGTGCCTTGTCCTCCGAGCCCTTCAATTACTTTTTAACCCTTTCTTATTACCTTATATTATAAGTTTTCAACGCGGAACCGGCAGTTTTTAGTCAAAATACTGGGTAATATTCAGTGTCATGAAGATCAGCCGATAAACAGATATTTTAAAAATTAAGGACGTTCCACATCCGGACGTCCTAGTGGAAGTCGACCTTGTGCAGGTCCGTGCGGCGGAAGGCTAGGTCCGTGCGGCGCACTATGGTCCGAATAGCCGGTTTAAGCGGCAATAAATCGAAAAAGTGAAGTTTGGAAAAAGTTAGATTTTAAGAGGTAGATCGATAGTACATACTGTAGAGAAGACTCCTGTAAAATTTCACTTCGATTAAAGCACTAATAAAGATGTGACAAGCCTGGGAAGTGCGGCGCGCGGAGCACTTATGAGTACGCTTCCAGTTACCGAGCGGCAGTGCTGTGTTTAAGGGCTTGTTTTCGTCGTTTCACCGTAACTGAAAGTGTTTCGGTACTTGATTTACAAAATATAAGGTAATTTCTAGATGTTCCATGCTGAAACAATTCTTTTTTATTATGTCTAATGCTCTAGATTAACCCTTAGACATAGTCAGTTTTTTCAATAAAATCGCAAAAGTATGACCCAAAAAATATACTTAGCACCTCTGAGCACCTCGTAATTTTACTCGGAAGTTATTGTCATGACACTAGACTACCTTTTAGTCTGAGTGGCAGAACCATAGTCCACCATAGCCTCAAGTTATTTCTCATGAAAAATGACGTTTTCGCGTTTCTTAGCATTCACTACAATTAGCTATCATATGCCATTGACCATGCATTTTATCATGTTCCACTCTCATATTCTATCAAAACAGATGCCTTAGAGCCTAAATTTACCAAGGCAGAATAATACGAGTTGATGGGGTTGATCGGGACCAATTGAAACTTTGTGCTCAAGAACAGCAAAGAATCGCCTCGGGAGGCTACTTTGAGGCCCCGTAAGAGTTTTTTTTTTGACGTTTTAAGTGTTTCAAACATATAATCTATCAGTGTAGATATATGTTAGCATAAGTTTAGCTTGGCAGACGAAAACAAGTCTAAACGGTTGATCGGTGGGACTTGAGAGTAAGGCTCCCGAGCAATGAAATTGTCTTAGGAAGCCACTTTGAGGTCCCGTAAACGTTTTTTTTTTTACGTTTATCCATGTTTCAAACAAATAATCTATCAAAATTGATATATTTAAGCTTAAGTTTCGCTTGGCAGACGAAAACAAGTTCAAACGGCTGATCGGTGAGACTTGAAAGTAGGCCTCTGGAGCCATGAAACGTAGAAGTATTATCCTGAGCTGTCTTTTTCAAGTTCCCTTGATAGTAGTGTTTGACGAGGCTCTACTTTTAGCTTCTTATAGTCCATCCAATGTAAAATTAATTTTTAAACGTATAAAAAAAAAAAAAAAAATCTATCAAGAATCGAACTCGGGACATCAAGAAGACGAGTGAGACGCGATGCCAACTGCTCCACCGCGTCAACTTAGATTGGTGGCCTCAATTTAAGGTTTCTGAACAAATTATTACAACAGTTATATAAAGTATAAATATGTTAAAAATGGATTTTTCCTGAAGAATATTAGCATTTTTGCACTCAGCGACCCTAAAAACCCCTGAAAACTCATGTTGCGAGGTTTAAACATACGTATCTGATTTAATGCCGCTTAAACCGGGTATTCGGACCATAGTACGGTGGAAGGCTAGTCCCCGTCACCTCCCGTGAGTCCGTGCAGAGGGAAGCGAAACAAAGGCATAATTTCGGGAATCCCATCCTTCGCAGATGGCTGCACGAGGTGACGGGGACTAGCCTTCCGCCGCACGGACCAGCACAAGGTGGACTTCCACTAGGCGTGGGAACGTTTTTACGTGGATTTATGATTCAGGAACACTTTTAACCAGTAGACATTCACAGTTTGAAAAACACAAAAACGAATATTTTTGTAAAGGAAATTATCCGGTGTGTTAATGACAAAATAAAAATATTCCTCGGGATGTTTGGAAACGAAAAGACTTGATCTTTTGGGGCCTTGTCTCCACGGAAAGTTTTCATGGAATTTGTCCCAAGTTCAAATCGCAGGAATAAAACTTTTGGGATCCATCCCACAAACCATCTCCACGGGACGGAACTCATACAGTCTTGCAACTAGTTTGCGCAGAAAGATAAATTAGTTAAAATCGAGTGTTTAACTGGGATTAAAATAAAAATTGCACTCAATTGACAATTAGACGGATTATTTAGACGAAACAACCATTAACAATGGAGTAATCAACAAAATATCGCACAACTCATTTGTAATCTTTCTTTCTCTCTCAGTGAGTCCTAGGAGTACAAGGACCATACTTGGTCTCGGAAATAATATTGATTAACTCAATATTTTTCCCAACTTCGTAAGTGGGATTTTTCCGTGGGACAAATCCCGTGAAACGGCCCATGGAGACAAGAACTTACTTGGAAAAGCGAATTGTCTCACTAAATTAATAAGATTTTGATTCTGTTTATTAAACTATGTTAAAAATAGGTATGTTTAAGAGATTGTAACCTATTTTCATTTTTTTTGGCAACTGAGAAAAATTCATGATAAGTCATGATATCAATTTATTAGATGGGTTTTCGCGGCTTGCGTCAAATTACACACAGTTGTATTACATCTATGCACAATTTTATTCTTCGGAAGTGAAAACAAACAAAAATTAATTCTTGAAATTATCAGAAAGTATTCTATTGACAGGGAGGAAAATCAATAAACATTTTGGGAAACAGTGCTCGTATTAGTTCCTTTCATGTAAAATAGAATGAGAGCTCAGAGTATGTACCCTGCTAAAGATGAACATGTAGGTAACACGTTGAGACCATGTTGTTATCAACATGGTCTAAAACGCCCATGTTCGTGTCAAGATGATGTCAACATGGTATCAACGTGATATCAATTTTAGATAAAAGTCCAACATGATACCAACATGCTAGCAATATGGCAAGTCCCAATATGATATAAACATGATTTTAAAAAAATGTTGTCAACAACATTGCACAAATATGGTAACATGATGATATCAATTTGGACTTTCTTACCGTCATGATAAAGAGTTGATGTAAAGTTGGTATCTATATTGTCAATTATCAATATGATACAAGCATGGTAACAATATTGTGCTCATCACGTTGACCAAACTAAATTTGTGTCAAGAGTCCATCCATCATTTATGTCAGAGAGTTGAGTGTGATCCATCCTGTCCAAGTCACAAATCTATCAAATAGGTTTCGGGATGGTTCTGTGAATTAAGTGCTACGTTTTCTCAAAGACGGATCCTAGAGAGACGAGGACACCCTCCCTCCCCCCCGATGCTCATTCTTTGCGATCTAACGATCCGCGAATCTCACACAGTCACAGTGGTCGGTGTATGGGCTGCCGGACGTCGGCAAAACGTATGGCGAGAGATGCACCGATTGTGGTCTAATTAAACCGTTGAAGGCACTCCGAGCGCAGATAACCAGTTAGAACAAAATATTTTGAAAATATTGTAAAAATACTGCCGTTGTTTGGAAAATATTTTCAAGAAAATAGTGCCACAAAACTACAATGTAAATAAAATTTTACAATATCTTTTGAATCAAATTTAAAAAACATTAGAATTCATTATTTTTAAAATATGTTTGCAATATTTAAATACAATTTTTTTTAAAAAAAGTTTTAAAGCAATTGGTAAATATTTACATTTTTAGTTGTAAAAATAAAACGAAATATAATATTAAAATTATTAATAAAATATTGAAAACAGTTTATTTTTAAATTAAAGTCAATAAAAATTTTAAAAATATTCGGAAAAAAATTGCAATTTTATTTTGGACAGCTGTATCCGAAATATAACATCCGTACTCCGCGTCATCTTGATCTTGACTTATCACTACCTGGTCGTCAGCAAAGCATAGCCTGAACAGTGTTTCTTGGTCATTCAGAGAGACGCCCATTCCGGCACACTTCCTTTTCCATTCCTTCAGAACGTGCTCTAGATATATCTTAAATAGCGTCGGTGACAGACAACATCCCTACTTAAGCCCCTTGGTGACAAAAAAACCGTCTGAAAGCCTTCCTTGGCACTAGATTCTGGCAAAAGCCCCCCAATAAAACTGCTTGACTGCCCCAATAAGTCCTTTACTAAAACCAGTTTCTTCTAGAACTTCCCAATGTTTCACAAGCCACCATCATAAGCCTTTTCAATATCCAAAAACACTAAATTAAGCTCCTGGCCAACAATCCTCTTCTTTTCGGTTAACTGGGTAACACAGAACAGATAACCAGCGGTAGACTGACCAGCCCTAAAATCTGCTTGCTCCTCTGCCTCGAACGGGGTCCACTCCTCTTCGATCTTTGCTTTCAACACTTTTCCATAAATACTTATCGTTCCTGTCACCGCTAACCCTCTGTAGTTCTCACAGTCATCCTTCCTTCCTCTTTTATGCGACGCTGTTATCCAGGCCTCTTTCCATTCTTCTGGGATGCTATCACCAGCAATGCACTTCTACAGCAAATCCCTGAGATGGTTAACCAACTTGCCAGTTCCACATTTAATTAACTCGGCTGGAATGTTCTATGGTCCAGGAGCCCTTCCATTCATCAATTCCCTGATTGCTTTGACCACCTCCTCAACTCGAATTTCCACTGAGTGATCCTCGACTATATTTTCAGCATTCCCCGTTTGAAACTCTGGTCGTCCTTCCGTCAATAATTTACTAAAATGTCATAAAATGTTCGTCAAGCTGCGAGATTGTTATCGGAGGTAAAAGGTCCCGTTTCATGTCCCTTCTTAGGCCGTTGATCAGCTTCCAGCTCTCAACACTCTTCCGTCCCCCGAGGTACGTGTCAATCCTTGAGCAGTTGTTCTCCCAAGACTCGTTTTTCTTCCTGGTTATTAAAAGACGAACCCTCGCCTGGGCTTTCCTATACACAACGCGGGTGTCTGTAGTCCTTGAAGCCAGATAGTTATGGTACTTCCTACACTTTTCTTCAATTACCTCCTCTGCCTCTTTGTCCCACCAGTAGGGTTTCTGTACATTCTTGCTCTCATTACACATACCCAGGGCTTCCTTTGCAGCTGAATGTATACAACTTTTGATGAACTGGTACAACTCTTCTGCAGTATCGAAAGTTTCTACTCCCAGTTTCTCATCGAGCCGCTTCCTGTAGAGCGCTTTCACGCTTTCATGCTGTAAGCTTTCGATGTTGTAGTGCACTTGTTCGATCTTCGTTCCTTGTGGCTGGCACTTTTGATGTTGCAAGGTATTCCTCTGCAGCCCATACTTAACCGGAAATGCAATCTCCGCCTTGAGAAAATGGTGATCACTACCACAGGAGAACCTCCGGCAAACTCTTACTTGTTGAACCTTCATGCTACTCGTTTGCCTGGTGACCGCGTAGTCGATGATTGACTTCAGCCCCCGAGTTTGCTGAACCCATGTGTACTTATGGATACCTGCCTGAGCTGAACACTCTCCCCCTTCAGTTACGTACTGGTGCGCATTAGAGTTCTAAAAATGTATTTTTGACTCTAATTTTAATTTTTGGTACTTCTTTGTTCAGCAGCGACGGTAGATGGCGCGAGGATCACACTTTTGTGTCATGCCTCGGGTCATATCCATGACGGCGTCTTAATGCCGGCTTGGATTTTGCGGCATGTTAAGTTGGGTTCACTGCCGAGTGTGATCTGCTGTGAGGTCTAATAAGGCCCAAACCGGTATAGATCTCTCGGCGTGGCTCCAACTTAATATTCCAATGCAAACTGCCTGAGCTGAACACTCTCCCCCTCAGTTACGTACTAGTGCACATTAGAGTTCTAAAAATTTATTTTTGACTCTAATTTTAATTTTTAATACTTCTTGGCTTTGATTCCCCGCGAAATTGTGTGGACCCAGCACCATTTCTCCACCTTGTTACTTATGGATACCTCGATGTTGGTAGAATCCGTTCAGTATTTTCAACTCGTTTTGTTTACACATATCAATGACGTGTGCACTAAATTTTCACAACGATTGACACAATAACGTCCATAGAACCTAAAAAAACAGACGTTGTATCTTAACTGACGGTGGCTGTAGCTTCGTCGAATTTAACTTTCCGACCCAAGTTGATGAAATGTAAAAATTACCCACTGAAATGCCTCTGGTTTTACCGGAAACGCACCCCACTGTAAAAGTCCTGCTACTTAAGTCCCATTTCGCCTGATTCACCACGTATAAATGTTGATGGAAAATTCAGCCTGATAATTCGGTTTTACTGAAAAAAAGTAAAAGCTGTTATGAATTACCTTAAGGCCAAGGCTCAATTCTTTCAAAGACCGGCGTATCTCTCGCATCAGAAGGTTCATTCGCTCACATTCTTGCACTGCCACCACAGTGAATGGTGTTTTATCTTCAATTTTACTTATCATATCAGGTATATTGAATTCATCTGGAACTTTGTCGAGGATTTCATCTAAAACTTGTCTCACCTGGGGTGCAAAAACAATACAACAGTAATTTCGGAACAAATAGACAAAGTTGTAGTAAAGGATGCGACAGGAAAACATGTTATACATACAGGGTGTTTTAGACCACCCGTACCAGGTCTTTTTCTTGGTTGTTTTATGTCGCACGAAGTCGGAGACCGCGGGGTTGAATAGGGAATTGACCCCCAAGGAATCCAAATTTCGTGGTCCCGAAACCCCCCCCCCCACTCCTCCTTGGGGGGTAAAGGGGGGGGGTCACGATGCTAAAAGCCACGGTTCCTGACCGAATTGCGGATAAATCGCATCAGAATTGAAAAGCTCGAAAAATTTCACGTGAAATTGACCCTTAAAAATCCAAAATCGGCCCATCCAAGGCCCAAAAATGATCCCTAAAGAGGAGAACAGTACCCCCTCCATAATGACTCTTTGGTCTCAAAATTGACGTAGATTCTCCAGAAAAAGACGGCTTATCAGGTAATCGACCCCGAAAAATCCAAATTTCATGGTCCCGAAGCTCCTCTAGCCTCCCTTGGGGGGTAAACGGGGGGCCCAATTTTAAAAACCGGGGCTCCTTTCCGATTCGCAAATTGATGGCATCCAAATTGAGGAGCAGAACACATTTACATCTTAAGTGACCCCCAAGAGTTCTAATTGACCCCCCCTGAACGGCAGAAAATAACCCCCTGAGGAGGAGGACCTCGCGCCCTCCAAACATTTCTCAAGATTCCTCTTTGGTCTCAAAATTGACGTCGACTCTCTACTCCAGAAAAGGCGGTTTTCAAGGTAATCCCAAAAGGGCGGGTAGCAGAGCTCAGGGACCATGAAATTCAGCGTCCTCGGGGTCGATTACCTGGGAAACCGTCTTTTTCTGGAGAATCGACGTCCATTTCGCGACCAAAGAGGAATCTTGAGAAATTTTTGGAGGGCGCGAGGTCCCCCTCCTCAGGAGGTTATTTTCTGCCGTTCAGGTGGGGTCAATTAGAACTCTTGGGGGTCACTTAAGATGTAAATGTGTTCTGCTCCTCAATTTGGATGCCATCAATTTGCGAATCGGAAAGGAGCCCCGGTTTTTAAAATTGGGCCCCCCGTTTACCCCCCAAGGGAGGCTAGAGGAGCTTCGGGACCATGAAATTTGGATTTTTCGGGGTCGATTACCTGATAAGCCGTCTTTTTCTGGAGAATCTACGTCAATTTTGAGACCAAAGAGTCATTATGGAGGGGGTACTGTTCTCCTCTTTAGGGATCATTTTTGGGCCTTGGATGGGCCGATTTTGGATTTTTAGGGGTCAATTTCACGTGAAATTTTTCGTGCTTTTCAATTCTGATGCGATTTATCCGCAATTCGGTCGGGAACCGTGACTTTTAGCATCGTGACCCCCCCCCCCATTTATTCCCCATGGGGGGGGGGGTGTGTGGGGGGTTTCGGGACCACGAAATTTGGATTCCTTGGGGTCAATTCCCTATTCAACCCCGCGGTCTCCGACTTCGTGTGACCTAAGACAACCGAGAAAAAGGCCTGGTACGGGTGGTCTGAAACACCCTGTATAGAGGGAGTTATACACCTTCCTGAGAAATACCTGAAAATAAAAATGATCATGACAAAAAGTAACAAAATTCGAAAAAGTAGAAAACGAGTCCATGCTTGAATTAAAGCGCCAACTCTTTGTGAAAATTGGCGATAGGACCTGCGGAACAAAATTTCATAGGAATTCTTCTAGCCATCCATAGAAAGTTATAGAAAATCAGAGGGCTATTGAAGCTATGAAAAACAGTATAGCCGGCTATAGATCTGTGGCATTTTGGAACGCAAATCCTACAGCCATTTTTTATCAGGCTTACACAGCCGCTAGATTCACTCAACTTTCAGCCAATATTAAATAATTTTTAAAACACTGAAATATGGTGCAGCCACAAAATGACGATATAATCTGATGAACGAAAAAAACTGCAACTCCATGAGAGGCCATGAGAGACTATATAGGAAAGAACTTTCTTGGAGACTCTAAACCACAAATTTTGAGAATGGGACGAAACGATGAGAAAATTAAGAAAAATAACATCTCTTTTTGAAACATAGGTCTCGGATCACAATATATTTCTTTACTTGCAGGAAAAAAAATTACCTAGAAAATTGGACGTATCCATGCTGATAGAAACTATGTTGCACGCAAACGTATGGAGAAGATCGTCCTCTGATGCTGGGAACGGCATCGCCAAGGCCCGCAGACATCACCCGCGCACTCAGAAACCCTTTGTACATGCATTATTTAGCTTGGCTATGTCAAAATAAGATCGAAAAATTTGGGAGGCTGACTTTTTTGTTGCAAAGCTTGGAAAAATTGTGTTTTGAGAACATTAGGGGCTGAAATTTCATCATCAAATTTTCTTTTTGAGTTAATACACTGCGAGCTCAAAATCGTCCATCCGATAAGACAAAATCATTTCTGATCATTCGGAAAATGCAAAATTATTCCTTCAGACAGACCTTGTCTTCGCGTGAAATTGTTCCTGTGACAGAGGTCGTGGACTCCCGCGGCTGTAGTTCAAGAAGTGTTTTGAACAAATGCTCTGCCTTTGTTGTAAGAAATCCTATTTCAGCATTTGGATGCATTCCGTATAGGGTAGGACTTTCTTGTGGCAGCATGTCATCAATGTAATTGTGGTATCCCAAGTAATCACTGTTGGGCGGAGCAGGAAAACCAGGGGCATAATATTTGTCACCGTCCATCTACACAACAATAAATAACGATTCAACTGTTACGGTTTGTTCAGATAACTTTTAACGTTATTTAGACGTTCAGACGTTTCGATTCAGAACAATTTGCATGGTTTATGTTACCGTTTAGAAACAAATGTGATTAATTTTATCCTAACCGCAGACATTGAATGACAAATTTAAGAAAAATAAAGTTTTAAATGATCATGGCCATCTTTAACTGCCAACACTCACTAGACTACATTACACCGCCAAAAGTCGAGTTCCCCTTAGCCTTAACAGTTTTTGTTTGGTCTCTGGCGAGGACACAGTTAATACTTTTGTCTCTAAACGGCAACGTAAACCATACAAAATCTTCTAAATCTGAGGAGAACTCAACTTTTGACGGCGATGTCCTTTAAAGTAATCATAAATATAATGTAGTCTAGTGAGCTCAGACAGTGAAAAATGATTATGAAAATTAAAAAAAAAAACATTTAAAACCTCATACAGGGTGTACCGAAAGTCCATCCCACCCCTGCTAACTTTTGGACGAATTGAGCTAGGGAATTGGAACTTTGGGTATGTTCCTAGGTCAAAGGGTACTAACTTTTGGTACCCCCAAAATTTTTAGGGCCCCCTGGGGGGGCCCCACGGACCCCTACTTTTTTTTTCAAATGGCAACCCCCATCTTGTGATACATCGTTAGAAAGAACATAAAAAAAGAAAATTTTTGGCGCAAACCGGAAGTCTCTAGCTATCACCGTTTCAAAATGGCGGCCGGTTAAAGTTTAAAATGGCGGAAATCGGAGTTTTCGGCCATTTACCGTCGGATCTGTCTGAAACTTGGTTTGCGGGAGTTTTTTGGCGCCAGAAAACCAAATTTGGCACCAGAATTTCCAAATTCCTAACCGTATTCAAAACGGCGGCTTCGAAATAGCGCCTATTTTGAAGGTAAATGAGCCATTTTCATCGCAGCAATCCTGATGGAAGGAAATGTAGAAGAAATTTGAAAATTTGCATAAACACTCATGGTTAGTATGACTTTTCATTAAAAAAATCGGCTCTTTTAAAATACCACCCTATGTCGTCTCAGCCCCCCTCCAATGCGTGATAAAAAATGCTCTGAAAACGGGTATTTTGAAGCGAAAATGCTCAGTTATTCGAAATAAAATCCCGTTTAAAATGAATATGTTTTTTTGTTTTTTTGATTTTTTCCCCTTCATTTTTCTGTTGAAGAAAAACTGCAAAGTGAGAATGGATATCCAAGTACTTTTGCTTCTATACTTTTTACCATCTTTTTATAATAGATTCTCATCAGACCGCGACCTTGACTCATTGGAATTCAACGATCAGGAGAATTAAAGCTGGTTGGGATTCAACGATCAGGATCATTCAAGCTGGTTGGGATTCAACGATCAGGATCATTCAAGCTAATTGGGATTCAACGATCAGGATCATTCAAGCTGGTTAGGATTCAGCGATCAGGATCATTCAAACTCGTTGGAATCCAATGATCAGGATCATTCAAGCTCGTTGGAATCCAATGATCCGGATCATTCAAGCTCGTTGGAATCCAATGATCAGGATCATTCAAGCTCGTTGAAATCCAATGATCCGGATCATTCAAGCTCGTTGGAATCCAATGATCAGGATCATTCAAGCTCGTTGAAAGCCAATGATCTGGATCATTCAAGCTCGTTGAAAGCCAATGATCTGGATCATTCAAGCTCGTTGAAATCCAATGATCCGGATCATTCAAGCTCATTCGGGCGCATTAAAATTCAATGATCAAGTGAACGATCTGGATCATTCAAATTTGAATGAGCTGACGAAAAACTCATTCAAATTGAATGATCCGGATCGTTCATTTTTCAATGAGCTTGAATGATCCATTTTTTCTCGGGCGCAGTCGCTGATGTCATGGCCGAGAGTGCGTAGCGTGCGTGACAGGGACCGACCCCCTGCCAGCATATTGAGACAGTTTTCCACCTACAGACCGAACAGCGCTAGTGCAAAGCCCGCCGTTTTCTTATGTCGTGCGTCCCTCACGCAAAGACCCGCCTGACTGTCGCGAGCCGGACGGAAAGTGTTCAGTGTCCGTCGTGGTGTGGGGCCACGAGGTTCACCGCGAGTGTGGTGCAATAGAGCAAGGAGGCCATCCCCTCTCCTCTTCCCCGCGACGTCGACCGATGTACCAGAGTGACGCAGTGCCGCCCACGTCACGCGGTCCGCGCCTCCGGCTTCGCGCAGCCTCTGCCGCTTCCGCCTCCGGCGAGGCCCCCCGGCACACCAGCCAGCCGACCGCGACGGAGCCCACGGCACACCAGCCAGCCGACCGCGACGGAGCCCACGGCACACCAGCCGCCGCGTCCGATCACTACAACGGCCCTTGCCTTTCCAGCTGAGACGACTACGCCGCACCGCGCCTGAGTCAGTGCTACCCCTCCTGTGTTTTCCCCCCTTCAGACTGTAAAGACTTTAGTCCTCCCCCTTTTGGCGTTTTGTTGTTGCCCGTTAGCCCCCTCCCCCGGACTGCCTTAGTTTTGCCTATGTTCATTGTCCGTATGCCTGTATTTTTTCTTTGCTTTTGTTTGCCTATATAAAGATTTGTTCCCCCCATTTTCGGAGTTTTACCTGTTTTTTCCCCCACCCACTTTGTTCTTAAGTTCTCGTTTGGCAATGTGAGAGGCAAACAGGGTCGGCTCAAAACCACTCTCCGGGAGTTTAGTTTTTTGGCTACCCGAAGCCGGCCACCACTTGAAACGGCTAAAACACGCCCGGCAACGCACTTGACACGGGCTCGCTCTGGGGGCGTAAAGAGCGTGAATATTTCGGGGGCGCCTAAAAGGCGAGGTCTCCACCAATCCGCGAATTTTAGGAGCCCCGGATAGCTCACATGGTTGAATGATGACAATACAACAATTAATTGATTAAATGATTGATTTATTAAATGATTGATTGATTTAATAATCATAGACAGAATACACGAATCAAATTTCAGAACAACGAAACCGAAAAACACAACTAAATCTTCTTCAAAATCTTCCAAACTTCCAAAAACTCCCCAAGCAACCGAAACTCAGAAAGAGACAAAAACTGCAGCTCGCACACCAGGACTTGGCTGGGGCAACGGTCGGTCGACTCTATGTTGCTGATCCTCTATGCCAGGGGTCTCGCGGAGGCTGCTGACGGATTTTCACTCAAAACGTTGACGGAAGGGTTGAACCGCACTCAGGAACTCGGCGGGGGCAACGGTCGGACGACTCTAAAGTTGCTGATCCTCTATGCCGGGAGGTCTCGCGGTGGTTGATTCGACACCACCGAAAAACGCTTCGAGGACTCAGGGATGGAATTTTACGAGCACCTGGACATTACACGGAATCGCGACATTTCCCATCCCGGCGAACATGAGCGACTGACTTTAGAAATTTTCCGGAAAACGCGTGTCACCGTGCACCGCCGCTTCCCACGTCCCGCGCGTCCTGCCCCTTTACGCCAATAGCATCACACGAAAAGTGCTGATCAATCTAGGGCTGGCCGCGGTTCACACGGGAAACAAGAGCAAAACCTACCTAACCTATGACGTCACAATATTTCCTCCTCGCTGAGCCGCTGTCCGGCGTGCGATCCGCGCTATTCTCCCAGTACAAGAACAACATAAATAATTTTTAGGTGTAGAGCTCAATTTTCGTTTCACTAATTCCGACAACAAAGTTAGGAAGGTGCTGGTATTGGCTAGCGTGGGCTGCATGGCTTATATCAACTACTGCTCCACTGTGATGCTATCGTGACGGTTATTTTTTGTCGTGTGCTTGTGTGATTTTTTTTTACTTGTAACTATTAATTATTCGAGAAAATGTCCGAGCTTCGAGTTATCAGTGTCATGCATGCTGTGTGCAGTGCATTTTGCGTATCTAAATCATCCTAATTTGTGATCAATCGTTCACTCTACGAGATCACTAAATCAAATACGATTTTAAAACTTAACATACAATGCCAGTTTTTCAATCAAGTTCTCCTCATAATTTTTATTGTTTTAATAATATTGAAAGATTAAAGTTACCTTTACAACCTTTCAAATGTGCCGGGATGTGCGATTTCAGTTCACTCGTATCTGTACGGAATGTCAAACCATGAGGCTGTAAGTCGAATCTTATACGTATAAGTATACTGCTCATTTTACTAGTTATTATCACGAGAGGTCTAGTGGCTGGTCTAAAGTATTAAGCGCCACCTATCGGCTGAGCGCTTAAGAGGGTGGGTCTACTTTCCTGCCACGTACACCGGCGGTAGAGAGGGCTGTAAAGCTGGTAACCGGATGCTGCATCAATGGTTTGTGGGAATGAAGCTCGCGGTGGATTTACTCGAGGTAAACTACACGCTCGAAAATTACATCCCACAGCAGCTCAAAAATCCTCCAAAGAATTCAAGGATTTGACTGAAGCTGGACCATCAAAATAAGTAATAGGTTAGTTCATTTGATTCTTTATTTGCATTGTGTTAATGAAAGTAACTTCTCCAACCTCCATTTATTTACATGAATTACTTTGTATTCAAAGTACTGATGAATAGCAATTTATCATATTAAAATTTCAAGGTTACGCTAGGTTGCCAAACTACAGCTGGAACAATGAAAATAAAATGGGATTTTAAGGCATTTTGGGCAGTTTTGCCCGTCATCAATGGGAGAAAAAACGTAAGAATAATATTTCTTAATAAAAGACTAAGTGATGAATTTTTCACAAAATCGGTCTTCAGTATCACTTTGCGCCGAAAAATGACATTGGTGCCACTTTGCAGGTGAAAAACAGTAAAAAATCGTGATTTAGGGGTATTTCAGCGGTTTTTTGCATTCCGGGCACAGAAGATGACGGCGGAAAAATTTCAAAACATTTTTGCTTCATTTTCTCACCTATTGGCAGCCTTTGCGCGCCCTCCATTCGCGGAACGAAAAAAAAAGGTCCAAGAACCCTCCACCCTAATACACACCCAGTCACTAAAAATTAAAATTCCAAAATCAGACCTTACTCTGCAGTTTCCAATACTAGAGACATCCCGGAGAAGATGGTCAACTGTTTCGGAGATATCACAAGTCCGAAATTCAATAATTTTTGAACAATCTGGCAAGAATGTTGAAGAATGACGGCTCAGAAATTGTGAAAAAACAACAACAGACCTAAATGCTGAAAGTGAATTGTACTGAGGGACCAATTGTAGAAATGATAGGAAAGAAAGAAAAGATGGAGTAGGATATTAGGTTTTGAAGTGAGACAAGTGAAGAGCCGTAGCGACCCCCCAATTTGCCTAGGCTCGGAAAATGAGAGTGAGAAGAGAAAGATAACTATACAACAAACTGCATACTTGTTGTTAGTAACTATATTACTTTATGTATATATTATTCTACCTCTCCTTCTCTATTGCTAATGATTAATATATATATTATTCTATCTCTCCTTCTCTATTGCTAATGATTAATATATATATTATACTACCTCTCCTTCTCTATTGCTAATCTATATAAATAAAATCGTTGGGGGTTTCACTGTAACGCTTATTTCTGGAGTTCTACCGGACCGATTTCGACGATGCTTGACTCTGGTTAAAGCCCTTGACGTCCCGATGTCCGCAAAACTTTCAGACTTCCAAATTTTTCAGCCTCTTTCGCTTGAGACGCTTTTAAAGCCAAATCCACCCCCCTCCGACCTTAAGTTTCCGAGAGTTGCGGTATGTTTCCGTTGTAACGCCTAATTTGAGAGATCTACCGGGGCGATTTTTACGATTTTTGGGTCGACCGCAAGCTCCTAGCTTCTAAATGCTCGCAAAATTGTCAGACTTCCAAATTTTTCAGACTCTTCTTCCTGAGACACTCTTAAAGCCAAATCCACCCCCCTCCGGCCTTAAGTTCCCGGGAATTGGTTATGTTCCTGTTGTAACGCCTATTTTGAGAGATCTACCGGGGCGATTTTTACGATTTTTGGGTCGATTGAAAGCTTCTAGCCCCTAGATGCTCGCAAAACTATGAGAATTTCCAATTTTTCAACCATATCTGTGTAAACCGCTGAGAGATGCAAATAGACCCCTCTCCATATTACTACTACACAGCCTTCACCCAACGCCGAAGGTCAAACTCGGACTCTGTCTCAGCACTGCTCTGTCTGAATAAAAGGAAGCCGCCCCAGCTACGTGGTTCCATAAAACTGTCGAAGCGGCGCGATGACATGGGTTTTCCCGTCCTTTTGTCTAACAACCCTCGAGACCGAAACTGCTCGCTACGGGATCGCAGCCCTATTGTCTCATATGCCAAACAAAATCTGACCCTCAAAATTTAAAGACAGTAAAAGTGCAATTTTTTCTATCATTCGGAAATTGTTTTTACAGTGTATATTTTTCGATTCGCGGTGAAATTTTGAGCAGAATGGTGGTCAAACTAATGAAAATAATGAAAATACATGATTCTACGGTACACTAAGATCGATACCACAACTGCTGCATTTATAACTTGCTGAACGATATTTCCGTTACTTATCAACATATCACGACGAAATTTAGTTCATTGTAATATACTTTTTTAGCAGAGCGTAAATTTACTGAGAAAGTTGAAATCGAACCCGATGAGAGAAATTTCATCAATTTTTTTGGAGCTGCACTAGGCCGAGCAGGAAGGGAAAAAAGGATGACGAATTGAGATCTATTGCTGCCGCCTGGTCTCCTGACTCATGTCCAGGCCTAGCTGTTCTTGAACGCTTTGACGAGATTTTGTCGGCAGACGAGTCAAAACATGATTTTCCGACCAGGGAGCGACATCCAAACCTCGCGCTAATCCTCTCATTGTATTTTTATTGGAGTTATGTCCGAATACTTTGAAGAAAACCGAAAATGGTCTCCTTTTTAAAGCGCAGTGTTTGCAATTCTAAGAATGACATATGAACATTCGGGAGTTGCCAAATTTTCTTCGATAAAATGTTTATTTTTGAGGAAAATTATGAATATGTTCCCCATGAAATTTTCAGACGTTTTAGATCAAATTAAAAACAAAAGTATCCAAAATTTTCAAAAATTTTCCTGAAATTTAGTGGTTTTCCAGGGGAAATTTGGCAACGTCTGAAGACTCATACGGCGTTCTTCCTTACCACTGCAGAATTATGTTCGTCCCTCCCGTTACCCCTACATCAGCCATCTTATCGAAGAGCAAAGGAAAACCGTGGGAAAAAACAGGAAACAAAATGTTTTCAGGACTGAATTGCTTCCTCTGAGTTGCTCCGAAAATCAGTCTATTCGTGTACGCTGCCAACTTAGCTGCATCCTGCATCTCGAGAGCAACACTGATTAGATTTCGAAATCTCGCGACTTTTTGAGAGGTTGCCCATCGCTCATCTGCTTTCGTCGGGCGTTCTTTTACGGTTATGTTAGTTGATCAATGGGTACTTAACAATATCTGCTCAATTTTTCTTTCTTTTTTCACGGAACAGTTCCGATTTGTGAGTGTCCGATACTGAGTGATACTATTTTGCCTCTGTATTCGCGAGATACGTTCTTTTGCGGCCGCGCCAGTCGATGAATGGATATTCCGCAATTTCTATTCATACTTTCTTTCCTTTCTTTTTTTTACGGAATATCCTCGGTTTTTTAGTGTCCAACCCAGTGCGAGGCTATTGTACACCTGTTTTCGCCAGAAACGTTCTACACAATTTCTACTCATATTTTCTGGGTGCAAATGTGCGAGATTGTTGCGTTCTGTGCATGAAGTTTGTCTCTTTTTAGTGCGTATACTAATTAATGAGTCTAATAATTTACACATTCAAACAATTCACTCGAATTTTTTACGCAGAATGTTCCTTGAGTGAGTAGCTAACGACTAGGAGGAGTAACTCCAAATTTACATGTATTTTGCCGGTCAGTGCCGAGTAACCGAAAATCCCTCTTTTATAAGGTAATACTTTTTGTACCCCGTTCGCTCATACATTTGCGCGAAATTCATTTGAAAATACATTCATTTATATGATGGCCAAATGCATGAGATGCTTTTTTTTAATGTAACATTCGAAATTGTCTCTTTTCTTAAGTCCTAAACTTCTCTACTACTGGCGCCACCCGACGTATGATTGTTTAAGTCTGTGGCTTTGGCGTGGTGTTGGCTGGAGTCCTGGAGGACGCCAGTGAGCTACTCCTCCTGGCCAATACCAAGTGCGCAGGGCTTACATTGTCATATTCCGGAGGGACTTCGCCTTATATAACTCACAGTTAATGCCCCCCCCCCCCCCCCGAAGAAAAATCCCTTACAGGAAAACTATCCATAATGCTTCTTGGCAATTTCGCGTAATTTCGTTTTTCTTTTGAAAATTTACAAGGAAGAACATTACGGAACTGAAAACAGGTAAACTAATTTAGGAAGGAATGCCTCTGGTATTCATGTATTCAGAAGAGTTCTTTTTGGATTACATTACTTTATCATCTTTTTGCATTTACGGCACGGAATACGGCTCGCTTGCGAGCCGTAAGTCACTCGCGAAGCGAGTGCCCGGGGGTCCAGGGGGCGGAGCCCCCGGCTAGACGCGAGGCGAGCGAAGCGAGCCACAGCGGCTAGTGATTAATATATATATTATACTACCTCTCCTTCTCTATTACAACAACGGTGACTACCGGTGATTATCGGTGACTGCAACAATTGATTTAATGATCTGGAAGAGATCCTATCTTTGGAGTTTTATTTTTACCTGACTCAGAGTGAATCGGCTACTATCCTTAGATAGGAAACCTGAAGGGTTACCAGGCGTATAGAACACCGGCTTCTGCAGTGAGCAAGAAAACCAGAAGGGTTTGAATTTTGAGAGCTATGTGCTATCGCAGTTATTATCATTCCGGATTCAGAAGAATCGGCTTCTCCAAATTGGAAGTGGTATACAAACTGTATGAGTCCAGAGATGACATGAAGAGTCGACCAACAAGAAAATGACCTGGGGTCAAGGCGTCCATATCTGAGGGACCTGTTGATAGAGGGCAGAGCGGCCTAGAATTCATTATCGCCTCCACTCGAGTTACGAGTGTAGTCATTTCCTCGAAGGTGAAAATATGAGTACCCATGATTCTTTTGAGATGATGTTTTGCGGATTTTATCCCTGCGCTTCATGTAGTCCACAAAAATTTGGCGCGGAAGCGGGCTGAAAATGCCAATTGATTTCTTTTTTGCTTAGATTTTCAGCGATGCTTGTTTCGTTAGTTTTTAGGAATGCATATAATTATTTTAAAGAGTTATTCATTCCTACAAAGTTGGTGCCGTTATCAGAGAACATATTTTTGCATAATCCTCTGCGAGAGACAAATCGAGCTAATGCCCCTTCAAAGGCCTTTGTAGTCAATTCGCTTACAAATTCCAGGTGTACCGCTTTAGTAGCCATACAAATAAATAAGGCGAAATACCCCTTCGTTTGCCTTCCATTTCTGAGCTTGTTTTCTTTGACTTGGAATGGTCCGCCGTAATCACACGCTGTGCTGAGAAACGGATATGCTGCCTGAACCCTCCATTTTGGTAAATCGCCCATAAGTGGCTGTGTGAATTTTGGTCTGACTTTAAAGCACTGAATGCACTTTTAAGTTTAGACCTGACTACGGCACGCCCATTAATTATCCAAAATCGTTGATTGCTTGCTGCTAAAGTTGAGCTGGGAGATAATAATCGATTACTAGCCGTGTGAAATGATGATTTTTAGGCAATAAAATGGGAAATTTGAAGTCGTAGCTCATGTCGGAGTGCCTGAGTCTACCACCTACTCGCAATAATCCCTGTTCATCTAAAAAAGGGCGAAGTTTGCATATAGAAGCAGGGCTCTCTTTTTTCTTGCTCAATGTTCTGATCTCTGTTTTAAATTCTTTGCCTTGAATAATTTTTATCCACCAGTGCCGGGCCTCTCGTAGCTCCGCACTGGAAATCTGTCCAGTTCTCTTCTTGGTAGGATGCCAGGTATTATGGCTAAATCTCAACATCCATGCGGTGGCTCTGAGCAGAGGGATAAATCCTGAAAATGATTTTAAGAAAGTTTCCTCCCATGATTTTTGTTTATTTTGTACCAGGGTGACGATGTCCGCCCTGCTAAAAATGTTCCATGTGGATTCACGTGGAAATGACCCGATTTCCATGTGATTTCATGGAAATCGTCTGACTTCCATGTCCTTCGACATGGAAATCATAACGTTTCCATGAAACTCACATGGAAACCAAGTCATTTCCATCAAGCCGTCATGGAAATGAAAACATTTCCTTGTGAGCTCGACATGGAAATCATAACGTTTCCATGCAACTCACACGGAAACCAAGTCATTTCCATCAAGTCTTCATGGAAATGAAAATATTTCCTTGTGAGCTCGACATGGAACTCATAACACTTCCATGCAACTCACACGGAAACCAAGTCATTTCCATCAAGCCTTCATGGAATTGAAAATCCCCTTCTCAGTTCGGCATGGAACTACACCCGAAATAAAAATTGCGGATTTAAACATGAATTTCGCGGCTTTAAAATCTTTCAATTTTTGGGCAATTCTAAACTGGACATACGCTCCGACATGCGCAACATGCGAAAATTACACATCGGAGCGTGAGTGTCGCGTTTGAAGCATAACTACGATGTTGAAGGCGCTCCGCAAGGTGCGCGCCAAGGAATTATACTCGGTATACGGTTCAAACCAGAGATGCAAGATTTTATATGTAACTTCATAAAATGAAATTTCGTGAATTCCAATCATTTTTGAAAACTTCTGTGCTATGGGCTCATTATGACATGAAAAGGAAAAATCTTAAGTTTTGGAAGGGGGGGGGGGAATGAAAGGAAAAAGGAAAAAAACCGAAAGAAGAGCTATACGATCATTGTTGCGGGTTGCATTAGCAGTCAAATTTTTTCTTCTCAGGCGTATGTTTAGAAAGGAGGTGAAGAAGATCCCCATATCAGGGTGATCGAAAAAAGTCTCAATTTTGGTCATCACTTAAGTACTTTTTCATCAGAAGGTAGTGTTTAGCATGTTATGTTTTTATCTTCAGTTATTAAATCCTCTAAATTTTTTTGTAAAGAATTTGAAAAGAATTGCTGGAACCAATTTTTTTTAATGATATGATTTCGATCTCAGCCCCTGAAAATCAAGTACCTGAAATTTTATGAAGCTCAATAATTAAAGAAATGTGCCAAAATGTATGATGGATAAAAGCTTAGTATGTACTTACATCTACACTCAAGCGAAAGCAATGATAAGCACAATAATCTTAAAAAGTACATGGTGTACTCAAAGCTCCCTGATGAAAATTAGGGCCACCCTTTCAGACATACTTTGTGGGCAGGCCATCTGTGACAGGCATGGGAACTTGTTTGACGGGTATATGTCAGTATGTAATTGATATCAGCGCATAGACCTTCTTGGACTTGTAGGATTTTCTATATCATAGCAGCGTAGTTTTTCAAAGTTCGCATGTTAGCAGTTCCAAACCCACATGTATCTTCCACTAGGCATGTGTAAAGAGAATCTTTCAGCTAAATATGCATCATGCAAAGTAATAATGGATGACATCTGTCATGCAGACATACTCAATAAAATAGAAAATGAACAAACAACACTCACCAACTCGCTCAAGTCTGTAATCCACTGGGTCAGAAAAATCCACTTGAAGACAATGAATCCAAATTTCCGATTAGAACTGGTGCAGGTACGAAGGAACTTTTGAAAACACGATGAGTGCATTGTAAAAATATCTAAAGCACTCTTTAACGTAAGAGAAAAACTAGCACCATGATTTAATAGCTGATCAATACAGAACACCACTCTCAGAAAAGCACTGACACAACACGATTTTTCAGTTTAGTTTTAGAGGAGAAAGCATTTTTCAAAAGATGCGACATCATAGATCCACAGCTTAAATAATTTCACGATTTACTACGATCATTGATGATATTAAGGTAGCCATCGATTCTCTACCCGACGTTCCTTCCACACATGACAGGAAACATCTACAGGCATAGAGCAAATGGCACTGAGCAGCAATGTACATCTGATAAGGCAAGCTCCTGGAAGTGTCGATCTGCAAAAATACAAAGCGGGAGACAGATCATCAAATTGATCTACCTATGGTTAATGGCCGTCCTTGGAGACAGACAATAAACTACGTAACAATATATCAACCACCTTTTGATAACAGAACGAATTTAAAATGAGAGCAAGACCCTTCCTTATGGAGGGAGGGCCAAGAAACATTTAAAAACGGAACATTTTCCTACTGACAGGTCTGAGCCACTGAATAAAATACTTTCCACCAGTCAATAAAATTTTAAATTTTGAATGTTGATGGATAACCTGATTGCCAGTATACATTGAGTTGAAACCAGTTGAAACATCTGATACGTAGAGCAGTTCATTCTTATAGAAGCTTCGGAAGTAGTTCCAGATAGGTACTTTAAAATTAGACACCGGTCAAATGTAGTACAAGAGAGGAAATGGGTGCAACAAAACTTTAATTGTCCTTGATTCTTTTGTGAAAGGTGTGAAAGTGAAAAATTATTCATTAAATTACTTACTTGAGGTGATGTGGTGATGTGAGAGATAAATATAACCTAACTTTTGTGAAGATGTTCCTAGTTCCTGGAATAATCGTTCCTTGCCGATACTTCCAGGGTTGTATTTATTATCTAAATAATTATCAGGCAAATGTTTTCAAAAGGATTAAAATACAAAAACTGGCTTTCTATAATCATTATAGTGGCTGATTTTCACTCATTTTCATACGCAACCTCGATAAAAAGGCAAAAGGCGGAACCGCGGAATGGTCCCTCGTCCAACTGTTCGATGTCCAACTCGCACTCGGAACTCCGGAGTCCGGACCATTGTTCAATTCATCAATCCACTCAGCCCAACGAGAACGAACTCAGCCAGCCAAGCCATGCCTTGCCGTGAATTTCAAAATGAAAACTTAAGTTGATCTACTTTTCATGATTCTTAACGAAGAATCGATTGTATTATCGGCGTCTACTTGACTATACTCAGTTTCATCGAACACAGGTAAATTATCTCTCTTTCACTTCTTGACGACGGACACACCTAAGTATGAGCCTGTCACCTTGTACTTTCATTACACATTTGTCATGTCAAGCTATACTGATCAAGTAACTCGAGTTTAATTTTCTTTGCCGATTTACGATTCAGTCGATATGTTCTAACGAGCGAGGTAATTGTGAATTCTATTCTCTTGGTTTGCGAATGCGTTTACTACCATGTGCTATTCCTAACCGTGGTTACGAAGTTGATCGAAGAGTCTACGTCTAATAAATCTATCCACTCCTTCTGTAGGAAGGGAGATAATCTTTCATCTATTTAGCATTGAAGGGAAAGACCAGAATCAAGATGGTGGATCTTCTGTTGCACTCTCTAAGTGCAAATCTTATTATCCGCGGACTTCATCACAAGTAGAAACTTCCCAACTCTTGCAGGCGAGTGCTATAGGTAGTCTGTTGGAACATCCTCATACTGCCTGCATTTTCCTTGCGTCTTCAAAAGAATCAAGGACAATTAAAGTTTTGTTGCACCCATTTCCTCTCTTGTACTACATTTGACCGGTGTCTAATTTTAAAGTACCTATCTGGAACTACTTACGAAAGCTTCTATGAGAATGAACCGCTCTACGTATCAGATGTTTCAACTCAATGTATACTGGCAATCAGGTTATCCATCAACATTCAAAATTTAAAATTTTATTGACTGGTGGAAAGTATTTTATTCAGTGGCTCAGACCTGTCAGTAGGAAAATGTTCCGTTTTTAAATGTTTCTTGGCCCTCCCTCCATAAGGAAGGGTCTTGCTCTCATTTTAAATTCGTTCTGTTATCAAAAGGTGGTTGATACATTGTTACGTAGTTTATTGTCTGTCTCCAAGGACGGCCATTAACCATAGGTAGATCAATTTGATGATCTGTCTCCCGCTTTGTATTTTTGCAGATCGACACTTCCAAGAGCTTGCCTTATCAGATGTACATTTCTGCTCAGTGCCATTTGCTCTATGCCTGTAGATGTTTCCTGTCATGTGTGGAAGGAACGTCGGGTAGAGAATCGATGGCTACCTTAATATCATCAATGATCGTAGTAAATCGTGAAATTATTTAAGCTGTGGATCTATGATGTCGCTTTTGAAAAATGCTTTCTCCTCTATAACTAAACTGAAAAATCGTGTTGTGTCAGTGCTTTTCTGAAAGTGGTGTTCTGTATTGATCAGCTAGTAAATCATGGTGCTAATTTTTCTCTTACGTTAAAGAGTGCTTAAGATATTTTTACAATGCACTCATCGTGTTTTCAAAAGTTCCTTCGTACCTGCACCAGTTCTAATCGGAAATTTGGATTTATTGTCTTCAAGTGGATTTTTCTGACCCAGTGGATTACAGATTTGAGCGAGTTGGTGAGTGTTGTTTGTTCATTTTCTATTTTACTGAGCATGTCTGCATGGTCCAAATATCATGTGCTCCCATTGGGACGCTTGTCTCCTTTGTCTTGATTCTAAGATTTATTTAATTTCCGTGAGCAATTTGGATGGTACTGAAACCTTCTTGTGATCATTTTTATGCAAATGGTTTTCTTTCCATGAAAAATTGTCACGGAAATGATTTCGTTTCCATGAAAAATTTTCTCGGAAATGATTTCGTTTCCATGAAAAATTTTCATGGAAATAAGCCACATGGAAATCAGCCACACGGAAATCAGCCACATGGAAATATTTCCTGTTCCATTTTTCCGTGTCATTTTTTCATGGAAATCAACTTCATGGAAATCATCCACACGGAACATTTTTAGCAGGGCGGTAGTTTGTCGATGATTTCTGCTCTGCTTTCTGGGTCAAATAGACTCAACTTCGGCCATTTCTCTTCTGGCTCTTGCAACCATTTTGGTCCATGCCACCGTAAACTATTGTCGGCAAATCTGTCTGGCATGCAGCCTCGGCTGGCCAGATCGCTCGGATTATCTTCAGACTTGACATGCCCCCAATGTTAAGGTGTTAATACTTCTAAAATTCAAGTAACTCGATTAGCGACGAATACTTTGAGCCGGTAAGGTGGAGTTTGGAGCCATGATAAGACGACTGTGGAGTCTGAATAACCGAACACCTTCCTGATTGGATGAGCCATTGAGCATGTGTAGTGAGCAGCATCTAGTACTCTAGTAGCTCTGTTAATAGCGCATCCCCCTGCAACTCCAGCCTGGGAATGCTCATCGGTTTGAGAGGTGCCACCTTAGTTTTCGCCATTAAAAGGCTGGTTTTTACCTCACCGGAGCTGCTTTCGACTCTTAGATACACATTGCCGCTGTATCCTAATTTGCTGGCGTCGCTAAAACCGACAAGATCAAATTTCACTCCATCGATCAGAGACACATGACGCGGAATACGGATCTCGGAAATTTTGATGAGTTCTTCGGTGTACTTTTTCCACTACGCTTGAAGCTCGAGAGGCACCGCCTCGTCCCACTCTATGCCTAATAACCACAAATGTTGAAGAAATTGCTTGCCTTTTAGCGTAATTGGTGATATCAGGCCAAGTGGATCAAAAATTTGGGCGACGACTGAGGCGATACCTCACTTTGTATACACCGGTGTGATTTTCTCAACCTTGAATGAGACTATATCGCTGCTTGGCTGCCATTGTATTCCGAGAAGCGATTCGGAACTGTCTGCATCTGAAAATTCTACTGGAGTTTTGAGATTGGACTCCGGCAAGTCCTCCAATATTTTTGGGTCATTTCTTGACCACTTTTTCAGCTCCATGTTGCATTCACCGGCGCCCACGATTATTTCATCTCTTGCGTGTTTTGTCTCTTGAATAGAATCTGCTCCGGCCAAAATGTTATGGACGAAAACTTTTTTTGTGAGAATTACCTTTGCTACGGGATATTTTTCGCCAGTGTTTTCGCCGTGCTGGCGCATGGTGCGCAGACATACATAAGGAGATGATGTTAACAGAGTTAAAACTTGAATTATGTCTGTCTGTAATGTTAGAACCACATCATTTAATTCTTTGCCGGACGTAGTTTTCATTGAAGCATCAAAAACCACTCGCATTTTTGAGCTTGTGCTTCACGGAAAAAACAAGATGAGTGTTGGGCACTACTGGCCGTTTAGTGGTGAGCAGTTGAGGGCTGGCGTCTAAGCGCTGTACAGCTCAACACAGGAAGGCAGTAGAGGTGGGCCATATTTTACGCTCGCCAAAATCACTTTAGGGTTGGACATGGACACTACTATTTCCTTAGTGACCCAGCCTTGAACTGTTTAGGGTCCAGCACTACTCGGAGTAGGTGGCTCCATTTGATCTAAACCAGTTTAGTGCCCAGCTCTACAGTGTAGGGCCCACCGCTACAGCCGTTTTTCCCGTGTTATTTGTTTCCATATCCCATGGTGGGGGATGTAATATTTGCCCTGACCTATTTAATCACCTATTTAATCATTGTCTACTGATTTCATACGTACAAGCTCCTCATATTCCTTCATGAAGTCTTTGTATGCGTGTTTGAAGTCTGGATTTCCATTCAATTGATGCTCTAATTTGATAAGTCGATTTTTTGCAAGATGATATGAATCCCCAAGATTCATTTTTTCTTCGGCGAGAAGCATAGGGACTGAATACCTACCATCGCTGTCTCTTGAGTGATTTTCCATGAAAAGTTCTTCATCTAAGAGGTCATTTGGACTTTTGATTGGCCTTGACGGGAGCTCCTCTATCTCCCAATGTCGTCGAAGGCAAGTTTCAATTTCTGAATTGATGGACAGCAAAGCAGAGATTGGTGCTGATTCTGAGGTTGTCACTGCTGCTGTGCGTGTTGCGTCATGCGGGGCGCTAAATTTGCCCACAGATGTTTGGGAACATCGCAGTTTTACATCATTTTACACGTTTTTATTTTATGAATTAGTTTGATATGAGTTAAAAATGTTGAGAAATTGATTTCTAGAATTTATTATAATTATTATTATTTATTATGAAGCGGAAATCAGAAAAATTTAAGGAACAATTATTCAATTTCCTGCACCATCCGGCAACACTGTAAAATCCGATGTTGCCAATTTTCACCAGTAATTAAATCATTTATTTGTGTGCACCTTCTGGCAACATTGTTGCATGACCTACAAGTTGAAAGGGCAACAAAAGGCAGGGATTCTTCATTATGGAAAGGGTATTTTAGAGTCTACATACCAGATCAGATGACATAAATTCTTCCAAATATGTTCGACACAGCCTTCTATCCCAATCATCAGTTATGTGACCTCCATACATGATTTCTCCAAATAAATATCGTAGATCTTCCCATGGAACTTTCGAGTTGGCCTCAAGGTAGTTAAATAAAACATGAACACTAATCGTCAAATCTCCTGCATCAAAACCAAACTTACATTACTTAACAAAAGGCTTAAATTTGCATTTAATGATAGCAGCTCTAATAGATAGCGTCGAATGGTAGTTTTAATTCAAAATTCATAGATTTACAAATAACAATGATTGACAAATGCAAGGCTGAAACTTTCATGAAACAATCTGTTAGGTTGTTGTTCGTTCGAATGATGCAAAAGATCATTTTTCGCCGAACAGTATTTACACGGTACTGTTAATGAAATGATGTCTTCAAGCAAAAGCACTTCTTTTCATTAGTACCTAAAAAGTGATTACCACCAAATTTGTAAGTCAAAATTTTGGAAAAAAATCCTAGATAATTAGTATAAAAACTGAAACTACAAGAGGGAGAGAAAAAAAGAAAAAAAGAGAGTATTATTATTAAGAAATAAAAAATCTATTAAAATTTCATAAAACAGTACTGCTTTATTTTACAATATTTCATAATATTAATGCTGACGATACCCATTTTTCCAGGCTAGAACCTTGCATCTCAGTTTAATACATTGCTCTCTAGTCAAATGTCTATCTGACATGAACAATATGCTTCCATGATCTGATGGCCAAAGCCAGATGGAGTGTCTAGCCCGTTTCTAGCAATGCCAGCTAGGGCTGTTCTATCGGTTGTCGGTAAGCTACCGAAACAGTTCTATCAGGAAAAAGTTACGATAAGAGCGCTCTTGCCGATAGCGATCAGAGTTTTCGGAGCTGACGAAAATAAGCTGTTGCCATTTGTACATTTACAGGGTGTTCGAAAAGTCCCCTCCGCCCCTCTAACTTTTGACCTAATTGAGGTAGAGATTTGAAACTTGGAGGGTGTTCCTAGATCAAAGGAAGCTACTTTTTGACCCCCCAAAATTTTTGGGGGGGGGGGGGTTACGGACCCTAACTTTTTTTTCAAATGGGAAGACCCCCTTTGTGATATCTCGTTCGAAAGAGCATAAAAAAAGAAAATTTTTCGCGCAAACCCGAAGTCATTATCTCAAACAGTTTCAAAATGGCGGCCGGTCAAAGTTCAAAATGGCCGAAAATTGGCACCTCTGCTATTTGCACATGGATTTGCTTGAAACTCGGTATCTGGGGGTATTTTGGCTCGAGAATAACGAATTTGACGTTAGATTTTTAAAAAAACCCTAATTTTTCTAAATGGCCGCCGGTTTATGCTCAAAGTGGCCGAAAATTTGACAAACTCGATTTTTTGCCAATGGATTCACCTGAAATTCGGTATCTGGAGGTATATTGACCCGAGAAGAACGAATTCGACGTTAGATTTTTAAACAAACCCTAATTTTTCAAAATGGCCGCCGATTAAAGTTCAAAATGGTCAACAATTGGCAACCTCGACTTTTTGCCGATGGATTCGTCTGAAACTCGATGTTTGGGGGTATCTGGGTAGGAGACAAACCCAGATACCCCCAAACACCAAGTTTTAGACGAATCCATTGGCAAAAAGTCGAGGTTGCCAATTGTTGACCATTTTGAACTGTAATCGGCGGCCATTTTGAAAAATTAGGGTTTGTTTAAAAAAACGTCGAATTCGTTCTTCTCGGGTCAAAATACCCCCAGATACCGAATTTCAGGTGAATCCATTGGCAAAAAATCGAGTTTGTCAAATTTTCGGCCACTTTGAGCCTAAACCGGCGGCCATTTAGAAAAAGTAGGGTTTTTTTTAAAAATCTAACGTCAAATTCGTTTTTCTCGTGCCAAAATACCTCCAGATACCGAGTTTCAAGCAAATCCATGTGCAAATAGCAGAGGTGCCAATTTTCGGCCATTTTGAACTTTGACCGGCCGCCATTTTGAAACTGTTTGAGATAATGACTTCGGGTTTGCGCGAAAAATTTTCTTTTTTTATGCTCTTTCGAACGAGATATCACAAAGGGGGTCTTCCCATTTGAAAAAAAAAGTTAGGGTCCGTAACCCCCCCCCCCCAAAAATTTTGGGGGGGTCAAAAAGTAGCTCCCTTTGATCTAGGAACACCCTCCAAGTTTCAAATCTCTACCTCAATTAGGTCAAAAGTTAGAGGGGGGAGGGGACTTTTCGAACACCCTGTATTTTACGCGCCGCCGCGCCTGGCATGGCAATCTGATAAACCGACACACGGGGCAACAATGTATAGAGTGCGAGGTCTCACAAATCCGATAAGGACGGCTGTTAACGATATCATCGCCACTGTCGGTACTGCCGCCAGTTTCGGAAAGAGACGATAGGTATCGATTGTGTTCCGGCAAGAATTCGTTTGAACACCCTAACGCCAGCCCTAGGGTGCGTGAAAAAAATACAAGTTTTAAATGATACACTCCTTGAGAGGCAATCTTTGCCTAAGGCAATAAAAAAAAAATAATGATAAAATAATAATTGCCAAAATTCTGTCTACTTTCAACCGTATTAAATGGTGCCAAAAGTCAATCTTTTATTGAGATTCTGATGTTTACGTTAAGACCTTGGATACGTGCAAAAAACCTATCGGTCATCCCACGTCAACTGTGCCAGGCTCGGAACCCGACCCCCACCCCCCTCCCGATTTGGGTGAAAATTGGTATACGAGGTCTTTACATCGTTATAAGAAGCTCATTTGAAGGATTTTCGCATCCGACTCCCCGCTCGTGAGATATGGACCTCTACCTAAAGATGGGGTGAATTTTTACGATATGCGAATGAGCCCGTTTCAGTGCGTTCCCCATTTTCTTGACTTCCCTCTCTTTGACTGTCCATGGTGGGCCTCTATATTATTCCATCAAACTTTTTAAAAATTTTTCTCGACCAATTTTTTACACAAATTCTAAATCTACCATCGAAATTGAGCTAAAAATTATTTACACGGCCGTAATTAATTCAGGTTTTTTTTTTTTAAATGTACCATTTCCTCGCAATTCAATGCGCAAACTGAATTATCTAAAAAAACAGTCTCCCTAATTTTCGATTTTTTAGACTTCAAGCTTAGGATACACTGAAAAAAAAATGCGTACTAAATTTAAGTAAACGAGTTGCCTCGGATTTTTTACTTATTTAATGTAGGCACTCAGAATTGTCTTGGAACAAGAAAGTCCTATAAGTTTGTTGAATTAAATCAACGGCGTTTTAAAATAAGCGATCATGTACTTGAAAGAGGAAACCTGTTTCTTGAAATTAGTAAACGGGAACAACGCCTTCAGAGCACCGTTGTTACCCAGCTTGCTTGAAAGAGGAAAACATATTGCGTCGAAAGAATATTATAATATATTATTATTGTTCCTAATACTTCATTGCAATGTAATGAACGATTTATCACTATAAATCAGTTTATTGACGGTTGTGAAGTTTTTTTTTTCCTTACCAACATTAAAAGGATAGCTCCGATTCCATCCTTGTGGACCAAATTTGTTTCTCTCTGCGATGCAAGCGTGGAAATAACACAATGAAAACAAGATGGCTTTAAATTCTCCCTCCTTTGAACACATTTCTAATGAATTCTGGTTGAAATTATCCAAAGCCTTATGTAAATTGGCCAACATTCCAGTGGGAGGCTCGTTGGTTATCTTTATGGAGGACTCAAGGATTCCCTGGATTAAAAAAGAAGAGAAAATAAGCATTTTCCGCAGCAAGGTGGGAATTCGGGTTATACCAGCCGTACCTGTTTATTTTTATTCCAAGATTTCCCGAATTTTCGCAGGATATCAGATGAAAAATCAACTAAATTTTCAATCGGAAATTCCCAATATATTCCAGTTAAAAATACAATTCACGAGGGAAAATTTGTTAGCATTTTAATCTAGTTACAGTTTCTCTTGGAAGAAACGACGAATCGTTGGTAGGTAAGACAGGATATTAAATCACGTCTGACTGAGGAGGCGATATTAAAAAAGATAAAAGTTGGAGAGGGGACTTCCTTAATTGAGTATTGGTGGGTGAAGGAAGTGTGTTCAATGCACAGCCTAGTTAGTTTTACTTGATCCACATGTTATCGATCAAAAAGTTGAGAAAATATGGATATTAGAGGAATCTTATTGACAGTATATTGCCCACTCTTGTTGCCAATGAGCTTGTTCAGTAATATTGCATTTTTTAAACTAGAGAATGCACATAGTTCACAGGAATTTTACCCGATTTTTTTTGAGCAATATTAATCCACGAAATACGAGTTCAAAGTTCCGTATTTTGAGCTCTCATTTAAACGCGCGTCGCTCGGGTTATTCAAGATGGCGTCCATTCTATCTGTCCGGCAATGGCCACACTTTTGACCTCGCGTGCCAGTTAGGTGCGGTCTGCCGCGTGTGGTAGTCCAAGAAGTAAAGAAACACCGGGCTGAATCTATCCGACTCCTATCCGATTACTCCAAAGAGAAAATAAGAGCTCGCATTGAATAGGAAGAAAGCGTAGTTGCCTGCTACTGGCTTGAGCTTCCCGCGCTTGCTATTCAGCCAATTAGACGCCCGACGAACACTTTTAAAAAGCGAACGCGGGAAGCAGGCAACTACGCTTTCTTCCTATTCAATGCGAGCTCTTATTTTCTCTTTGGGGTAATCGGATATGAGTCGGATAGATTCAGCCCGATGTTTGTTTGTCTACTTTTTGGACTACCACACGCGGCAGACCGCACCTCACCGGCACGCGAGGTCAAAAGTGTGGCCATCGCCGGACGGAAAGAATGGACGCCATCTTGAATAACCCGAGTGACGCGCGTTTAAATGCGAGCTCAAAATACGGAACTTTGAACGCGTATATTGTGGGTTAATATTGCTTAAAAAAAAAATTGGGTAAAATTCCTGTGAACTAGGTGCATTCCCTAGTTTAAAAAATGCAAGAATTACATATTACTGAACAGGCTCATTCTTTGAAATCTCTGTCTTGGTGTAGTTCTTGAGGTCTTTGGCTGTAACAGTTAGGGAAAGGAAGGTGCCAGCAGATGAAACCGCTTCATTCACCAGGGTATCAGCCTCCGTGTTCCCGAGTCGACTATTTATTCCATCCTCTTCAAAACAAACCGCCTTGACTAAGAACCAGCTAAGGAGGGAGCACGTATCTGAAGTCTGTTTCTGTGCCTTCTCCTCAAAATTTGTTTTATTCCTCCCTTAATTATGAAGTAAAGTGCGTTCAAGCAACTTGTTGCGGCACTTAATTTTATCGAGATAACATGCAGAGGATATGTAATAGGTACTATGCTCGCACGAAAGGGTTAAATGAGCCGAGGCTGCTAAGGCGCAACGCCGGCCATGGAAGAACTATAATCACAGATGCTCAAAGTTTAAAACCTCAAGATAGAAAAGAGAATCTAAACGTGGCTGGAACCCACCTCGGATAGGGTGAATTTTTGGAGAATGGGAGGTGGTGGTGGTGGAGGTGACGTTTCTTATTCAAAGCAGAAACAAGTCATCAGATTCATCTTAATAGAAACGCATGTTGCCATGAGCATAATGGAGACTTCAAGAACGTATTTCATTTTACTAACTTACTTGTGGAACTACATGAAACTCTGGATCCGGAGAAGGCTCAGCACTAATGAATAAACGGTAATTAGGATGAGGGTTCTCAAACGACTTCTCCATTTTCTTATCCAAAGTTGGCAACCAATTTTTGACTAGATGAACATTCTGCGAAGGAACAGGAGAAAGAGAAAAAAAATTAGCGTTTTGGAAGCGAACAAGGGGAGAGGGGGTCAGTACTAGCGTTATGTTATTCAACTTAATTGGTAAAAAACACATAAAATCGTATGAAAATTCATTCACTTTTCAACTCCTCTCGGGACGCTTAAATATTGCTCCTAACTTTTTTTTTTTTTTTTTTTTTAATTTTAATTAGGTACTCGAAATACGCCACGCAAGGCTCGTCTGAACCAACTTTATGTGAAAAGTCGATGACACCAAAAAGTCTCTTCGGGACTTTGAATATTTGGAGTCTGAAAGAGAGGTTGAGAGATACTCTAAGCCTGGAATTTTTATATAATGGGCCCCTTAAATTTTGGGATTTGGAACTTCTATTAAACAGCACCTTGGGCCCCAGAGCGCTGATCCGGCCGTGCCTAAGCTTTGCGTCACAGGGTAAGCAATACTAACCCCGAATCGTGGAGGTATCTATGACTTATATTTTGCGTTAGTGAGTTGATTTAAATTTTAAAAAAGGAGGCCGTTAATCATTTTACTGCAAAGGGCTTTGATTTATTTTTCACTCGGCAGAGTGACCCGAAAGTATCTTCCTTGTAGAATATGAAGATTTCATTGTCATTGTTTTGGTAAGATAAAAATTAAATGCAGAGATCATACAGGGTTATCCAAAAGTCACCTACTACCCTTTTAACTTTTTTCCTAATTGAGATAGGAGTTTGAAACTTTTGGAATTTTCCTCGGTTTAAGGTAGCAACTTATTGGTCCCCCTACAGTTTTGGAGGGCGCCCCCCCCCCACCTAAGGGGAGGGGGGCTAACTTTTTTTTCAAATAGCAACTCCCCTTTTGTGATACCTCATTTGAAAGATAATTAAAAAAGAAAATTTTTGGCGCAAACCGCAGGTCAAAATGTTGATTTTTGACAAAATGGCGGCCGCGGTCAAAGTTCAAAATGGCGGAAATTTGGCATTTCCGTTTTTCTATCGTCGGATTGGTCTGAAACTCATTGTCCTAGAGTTTTTCGGGATGAGAAAAACGATTCTGGCATTAGTTTTCCAGAAATGTCAGTCCTTTTCAAAATGGCGGCGGTTAAAATGGCGGCTTAGAGCGGGAAGTGGATATTTAGGCTGCTTCTCGTCGGATTTGTATGAGACTTGGTATCCGGGGGTATTTCGGCACGAGAACGGAAAATCCATATCACGGCTGCTTACCGATGGATTTGCACAAAAGTCAATACTCTGGTGGGTTTTGGCTCGAAAAAAATTAAATTTTCATTAGATTTTTGAAACACTGATTATCGTCAAAATGGTGGCGGAAAAGTAACGGAAAATCCGCATCCACCATCGCCATTCGCATTTTTGCCGCCGTTTCAAAAGTTCAGTGACCTTCTTGCACAAGACGATAAAAGAAGAGCCTCGGTCGCGTCAAGGGTTGGGGAACACGGCACGCATAATAGTCCCCACGCTGGGAACGAAGATGGTCGTGGATCGTCCCAGTGTATGGCACGACGGCCAACCAACAACACCAACCCTGCTCCAAGTGTGTAGTCGACTAGTCAGCCGACGACCACTAAAGCAGGGAAACTTAGGCAACGCATGACTTGGACTCTAAGTATGTATCAACACGTCATGCGTTGTTATTACCTCGCGTCTAACATGGATCGATTCCTGGATACAGGGCGGAAATGCGGAAACTTTTTCTTGGTAAGTTCCCTGACTGCGAAAATGTCTCAGAACAGCGCCTAATGGACCAAAAGCGAGTGATACTGAAGTCTTGTAAAATGTCTACTGATGATCTGCAGAGTATCAAAGATGTAGTCCAACTTTAAATTTCTCGCGGAGAATGTGAAGACGAAGTAAACGTATAAGAGGCTAATCCAGCGTCAGTTTCTTGCGCAGACGGTCCAGTAGAACAGCGAGACATTGTACCGGAATTACACACTGATGAAGGCATCGTGAGTGTGCAACTGATACTGCTGACGAGAACGTTATCAAAGCTGATACGCTAGAGGTTGCATTTACCTTTTGCTGAAATGATCAAATGGCAAGGAGTCAGTCTAAATCTTAGACAGTCACTGCCAAAACTTCCTTACACTCCTCAGTTGTTCGCGTGTATTGAGAGGATGAACCGAATTATACCAGCATACATTCGTGAAGAATCAACGCTAGAGGAGGTTCATTGCATCATCTATTGTGCAGCTCAGGCGATAACACAAGCCGTCAAAGGCCCAACTAATCATGGGCGTAGGGAAATCAAACTGAATGCACCAAGATGGCAGCTTAGGATTGAAAGGAAAGTGGCCAACCGAAGGCAGGAGATTGGGAGAGTCACCCAGTGTGTCAAGGGGAATGCCTCTAAGAGGGTAAGGGCGAAGATGGCCCATGGGAATGAGGAAAACCTTTTAACCCATCTTGATACACTAATGCAGAAGTTAAAAGTTCAAGCTGCCCGACTCAGAAGATATAAAAAATCATACCAGCGCCATTTAGATAACGTTCTGTTTCAGCGTAATGAGAGAGCCTTCTATCGGAGGATGGGAAACGCCGCGGATGTGAGGAACGCCCCCGAAGAAATACCATCGAGAGATGATGTAACGCGATTTTGGCGATCCATCTGGTCAGAGGCCAAGGAGCATAATAGCACAGCTCCTTGGATTGAGCAGGAAACAGTGCGTCATGCCCACATTACACATAAAGGTGAGGTTGAAATCACTAAGGAAGATGTGCGGAGAGCAACTCTGCATAGTCATAACTGGAAGGCTCCCAGACCATACAAAGTGCACAATTTCTGGCTGAAAAAGTTAACATGTGTGCATACGCAGCTTTCAAGAAGCATTCAAGATATTATTACTCATCCTGACAAAATGCCAATATTTCTGACTGAAGGAGTGACGTTTGCAAAGCACAAAGGAGGCGATTCGAAGGACCCATCTGAGTAAAGACCGATTACATGTCTCTCCACGCTCTATAAAGTCATCACATCCATTGTAATCCGATTAATTGGGAGACATGTAGCTAAGTGGAAAATTTTGTGTGAAGAGCAGAGAGGGTGTCGCAAGGGAACCCTAGTAGCACAACTTCCCTATATTATACTCATAATATACATATATATAATATTTTATAGATGTTTTATACTTATATTATAAATATATATACCTATTTTATACCTATAATACCTATATTATAGGTATAAAGATTATATTAGTTTGCGCTATATATTCTACATATATTATAGGTATAAATTTATATTTTATACCTATAAAAGATGTATTAGGAATTTGTAGGCCAGTCCTCTCCCCAAATTCTAGCCATATCAGAAGTCAATCTCAGCCTACATTTCCATTAAAACCATACTCGCCTGAGTAATGAAGAAAACAGAAACTCATGGTTATCGTCAAAGCGATCACTTAATCTGTGTCTTCTCTTAGCTGTGTCCAGGTACATTGAGCAATCTGCTTAAGGTACTTAAGTATTTCATTCTCTCTACCTCTAGGATTGTGAAAATGCTCAAATTGATGTTATTTGTCATGGTTTCTGGGGTGGTTAAACTAGACTGCGAAATATTGCATTGATTAAATCAAGTATCTTGGCACGTCTCGAATTTTTCGCCCGAAAACAGAACAGTTGCCCCTGCGCACGAAGAATCATTCTAAACCAAAATATTGGCAACATTCAGAGAATTTAAAGCAAGATCTTTTTTGAAAAAAAACCTTGCATTCAATGGAGTTAGCAATAACTGTATTCAATGCCAAGTTCTCTCCAAAAAGGATCCTGCTTTCATTTCTCTGAATTTGGCCGATTTTATGGATTGAGTTATTTTTAAGGCTCATGCCCAGGGGCTGTTGTTATTTTTTGGCTAAGAACCCAAAATCTGCCGAAATATTTGACTTGATCATTGCGATATATTGCACGCCAGTTTTAACACCCCAGAATATGACATATCACCTTAATTTTTTTCTACTCAAAGAGCTGCCATTTCAAGGAGAAACCACACCGAAGTACACTAGATTTAACGTGAGAAAATGACTGAACACAGAACATGATAGACCGATAGATTTACACCCATCATGAAATAGGCATTGATTACCTAACTCTCATCAAGGGCATTATTCGCGGTTATAGGCTTAGAACAAAAGCCATCACAAATTGAGACTAAAGTCAAGTATTGTTTATGTCACCACCCATCAGTACCTATAGTGCAATCTGACTGCATGAATTAACCTGTTAAGTAGTGCTGATTCATGTTGATTGTAATAAAAGAACACTACGAATCACTTTTATGACTTTTATTATCAAAAGACACTCTCATATATTTATCATTAAAAACAGCTGATAAGATTATAACCTACAATCCACCCCTTAATCGCAATCAGGTGTAGATAAGGCGCAGCTAATTTCGCGAAAAAAAAAACCGACGATTTTGACACAATTAATTTTGACACAATTATCCCCCCTGAAGGTCAACCCCTAATTTTGATCTTAAGTTCTCGAATTGTGGGGTTGGGATTCCCTTTGTCAAAATATCAGCTATTTGCGCATTTGTTGGCACATACTCGATTACAACTGTTTTGTTCTCTACCAATTCACGAATAAAATTATATTTGATGTCAATATGTTTCATCCGTCCATGACTAATTGGATTTTTAGCAGCATTTATACATGATTGATTGTCTTCTTTTACAATGACTTTTTCAACTGGTATTTTAAAAGAATTCATTAGACCTTTTAGCCACAAACCTTCACTAGTTGCTGTGCATAAAGCAACATATTCAGCTTCTGTTGATGACAGAGCCACTGTTGTTTGTTTCTTGGTCGCCCATGAAACGCAATTTCCAAGAGAGAAAAAAATATATCCGGAAGTTGAGCGCCGGTCTATTTTATCATTACCCCAATCGGAGTCTGCATAACCTGTTAAGGGTGTAGCATCATTTTGTTTGTAAATTAATTCATAATTTTCCGTATTTTTCAAATACCTCAAGACACGAGTCAAATGATGCCAGTGCAAAATTGTGGGATGACTCTGAAATCTACTGAGATAGTTTAAAGGGAAGCTCAAATCTGGGCGAGAGCCTAGCAATAAGTACATAAGTGATCCCAACAACTCTCTGTAAGGCTTATCAGTTTCTTCCTTGTCTAATTCTTTGCCTAAATTTATTTTTACCTCTATCGGCGTTTTTATGGGCTTACAGTATTTCATTCCATATTTAACTAAAATACTGAGCAGATATTTATGTTGATTGATTGTCATAATTTTATCCCTTCTATTTCTGACAATATGTAGCCCAAGGAAATTTTTCAATTCCCCGAAATCCGTCATTTTGAATTCTGAACTCAGAACATGTTTGAAGTCTTCCGTCACTTTTAGACGATTACAAGCTAAGATTATATCGTCAACATAAACTAGCAAGAAAAATTCGTAGTCTGTAGTAATGATAAAATACAAACAAGGGTCAAGCAGAGATCTTTGAAAATTCTGACCTTTTAAAAATTGATGAAGCCGTTCATTCCATTTCCGGGAAGCTTGCTTTAGACCGTAGATAGAACGATTTAATTTACAAACAAGATTTGTGTCACCATCAGTAAAACCTAATGGTTGTTCCATATAAATTTCTTCGTCAATGAATCCATTTAAAAACGCAGTTTTAACATCCATGCTATGTAGTTCATAGTTTCTGTCATTAGCTACACTTAAAAGTGTTCGAACAGTTTGCAATTTTACTACTGGAGAAAAGATTTCATCATAGTCTACTCCATGTATTTGTGAATAACCCTTAGCCACTAGCCTAGCCTTATATCTTTGTATGTTACCTAATTCATCGGTTTTTATGGTGAACACCCATTTCTTACCTATTATATGTCTACCCTGTGGCTTATCTATGACGGTCCACGTCTTGTTTTCAGCCATAGAATGCATCTCTTCTTCCATCGCAGCCATCCATTTATCTTTATCGGGTGAGTTCATCGCTTGATTATAATTTTCTGGTACATTGTGAATTATATTTGCTGCTTGGAACGCAAATACAGCAAAATCTTCTATCGGTATTTTAACGTTGTGCATCTTTCCTTCAATTTCCTTCATTTCTATAGAACCTTTGTTATCTTTCTCTTCCTCGGTTGCTTTTATCGGTTTTAAAAACTGTTTCTTTACCGAGGACTCGTCGAACTTAATTTCGAACTAAAAATGTCAGAGACAAATGGACCTTCCTGTTCGAGAGAGGCGGCTTTTCAGAGTAAAGGAAACGTGTACAAATGTGGTTTTTGCAAGAAAAAAGGTCACAAATGGGCGGATTGCTACCTGTTAAGTTTAATACTTGCTAAAAAACAGCTGTTGATAAAATTTTAGATCTAGAAAGGTTATGCTTTTCTTATGTTTTTTCTTGGTATATTCTTGGTGAATGGTCCTCAATAAAAGTGTCGTTTCTTCTTAATTATTTCTATTTTTCTGAGATTCAACATTTGGTGACCCCGACGTGATGCAGAAGAAAGAAGTCAAGTTATGAGTTTTGTTTGAGTTTTTGTTGAAATTGCATTCCTGTATTGGTTGCAATCTGCGCGCTGGGTACCCAACCTTGAAAGACATTGGAATTGCCGTGTCTAAATTTTATTCGACCTGATCAGTCGACGTTTTGGTGGAACTTCAAGCTTCTCATCAAAACAAAGGAATATAATCGGTATTGATATTTAATCTTGCCGAATTAAAGTTCCATTCTCCTCGGTATCGATATTTAATCCTGCCGACTGAGAAAAATAACCTCATTGTTATTGATATCTAATCTTGCCAATTGAGTCGTTTAATTTGTCAGTATTGATATATAATCTTACTGATTTCAAATTTGTACTTTTGGTGTCAGTGACAAAGCGGCATCGGTGCATTTGAGTTTGAGGTTGACTCAAGAAGTCAATAGTCAACAAACCGAAATCTAACAACCATCTTTTGAATTTGAATCTTTGCTGTATCAGCTGAGTGATTTAACACTCACCGACAATGGATGACTTACGGAAAAATGCACTTCTCGCAACAAAGAATCAACTGATATTTCAGCTCGATCGCTTTGCAACAGTCGTAAATAGTGATGCCCCCAATGTGCAGATCATTGAGGCTAGGTTTGAAGACTCAAAAGGATTCCTTAGCCAATTTATCCGAGTTGGATTTGAACTCCAACTGCTTAATCCTTCACTTCAAACTACATCAGACTTGGAAGAGTTTGAATCAAAATATTATGATACAAGAGAGTTCCAGTGCTCAAATACTGTCTCCACCAAACATCGGCAATTCTTTGAAACGCGTAGACTTGCCTGAATTCTCTGGAGGCTACATGCAGTGGCAGACTTTTAAGCAAATGTTTACGTCACTGGTACATAACACAAAAATACCAACTATATTAAAATTTACCCATTTAAAAAAATCAGTTACTGGTAAAGCAGCCGCTCTTATAAAACAGATTAATTTTTCTGAAGAAAATTATGAAGTGGCCTTAAAAGCGTTGTCAGATCGTTATGACAACAGGAAATTTTTGCAATATCAGCAAGTTAAAAACCTCTTAAATATGGATGATATTTTCCCTAACGGAAAACCAAGAAAACTAAATTCAAGCCATTTAGAAAGCATGTATAATAGGATCACCCAAACTTTGCATTCTTTGAAAGCATCAAATGTTCTCACTTGTTGTTGGGACCCTATCCTTGCCTACGTGGTAATTTCTAAATTTGATGAAGATACTTTGGCCGACTGGGAAAAAGTAGCGCACCCCATTGACCCTCCGACTCAAACCGAATTACTGGATTTTCTCAAGAGACGTCAAAGAATCATTGAATCTGTTGAAGAAAAAAAATGTCATGAATCAAATGAAAGCCAGAGAAGTTCTACGTTGGCAAATCAGCGGCATACATCATTTAACTCCAGAAAGAGGAATGCTGCTTCCTTTGCATTTTGGGAGCAAGAATCAGCATCTAAAGTAGCGAAAACCACTTCTAAAAATTATAAGAAATGTGACTATTGTAATGAAAACCATAAAATTTGGTCCTGCTTAAAATTCAAAAAACTATCTTTGCCAGACAAAATTACCGTGGTAAAGACAGAAAAATTATGCATTTTATGTCTACGAGATCACTCTGGTGAATGTACGAGCAATTTCAAATGTAGATTGTGTAATGAAAAACACAGTTCTCTGCTTCATGGCTACAAAGAGGCTACAAAAACTAAACCAAACAGTTCATCGCAATCTTCGTCCTCAAATATATGACTAGCAACAGTTCAAGTTTACGTCTTATGCAATAATAAAAAGCTTAAATGTAAAGCATTGCTAGATTCGGCCTCACAGTTAAATTTTTTATCTGCCACTTTTTCTAAATCTCTAAAAATACCCGCTGAAGCTCAAAAATGTGAAATAAAAGGAATTGGAAGTGCTTATTCATATGAAAAAAAGACGGTTGACATTGTTCCCTTGTCTTCGTCAAAACAATTGAAAATTTCATGTCATATTATTGATAGTTTACCAATTACAATTCCTCCTAGTGAAGAATTTGTGAGGGAAAAGATCAATGCCCGTTTAAAAAATTTAAAACTCGCTGATCCAACATTCCATGAGGGTGGCACCGTTGATATGATTCTGGGAGCTTCAATATTTTGGCCTGCTCTCTTACAAAATCAAATTTCGGCAGATTCTTACTTTCCAACATTACAAGAAACCATATTTGGATGGATAGTAGGAGGATGTTGCACTGAAAATCTAGAAGTTAGTCCAATAGTACCAACTTTGACTTTCACCGCATTTGAGAAACAATCTGTAATTGATGCTAATCTACAGAAATTTTGGGAAATAGAAGATGGCGACTTTCAAGAAAGTCGATCTGAAGTGTCCAGTTGCGAAAAAATATTCTGTGAAACTTTGAGAGACGCCGAAGATGGAAAGTTTATAGTGCAACTACCTTTGAAAGAACATCCAATTGTTTTGGGCAATTCCAAAAGTATAGCGTTGAAGAAACTGTTTGACCTTGAAAGAAAATTGGACCAAAATGAAAAGTTTAGAACCTTGTACTCTGACTTCATGCGAGAGTACATTTCCTTAAACCATATGAGTCTAGTGCCCGAAGGAGAAGAGGATACAAACCCAGCGTATTACATCCCTCATTTAGGTGTGCTTCGAGAGGGTAGTTTAACTACTAAGTTAAGGGTAGTGTTTAACGCTTCTTCCAAAACATCGCCAAACAACAAATCATTGAATGATATTCTACATGTGGGCCCCACAATCCAAGACACCCTTTTTGAAATTTTACTGAGATTTCGGGAGTACCCTGTTGCACTGACTGCGGATATCACAAAAATGTATCGCCAAATATGGATCGACGAAGCACAACGTGACTTACAAAGAATTTTGTGGAGAGAAAAACGGTCTGATCCGGTGAAAATTTATCGACTGAATACTGTCACATACGGCACTGGACCCGCTCCCTTCCTAGCAATAAGATCGCTAAATGAAGCTGCCTTACAACAGAAACACAGATATGCAGCTGCTTCAAAAAGTATTCTGAGTTCATTTTATGTAGATGATTATCTAGGAGGAGCAGAAACAATAAAGGAGGCAATCCAACTAAAGAATGATGTAGAGGAAATTTTGCTTCGAAGAGGTTTTCCGCTTAGAAAATGGGCCTCAAATGAGAAAAACGTATTCCAAAACACTAGTAATCGCACAGAGCCATTTTATTTCAATGAAGAGACTGATGTTAAGGTTCTGGGCATCGGATGGATCCCAAAAACGGATCAATTCTTTTTCAAAACGGTCAATTCTCCTACTCCCAAGAACGGCTATTCAAAAAGAACGATATTATCAGAAACGTCAAAACTTTTTGATCCTTTAGGGCTAGTTAGCCCTGTAGTAATTCGTGCAAAGTTTATCATGCAACAAGTATGGCTACAAAAATTAAAATGGGATGAGAAAGCACCTACTGAGATTCAAAGTGAATGGGAAACGCTGAGATCGGATTTTCAAGAGCTACAAAATCTAAAGATAAGCCGTCATCTGTTGATATTTCGAAATGATGAGACAATAACATTTCACGGATTTTCTGACGCATCTATGAAAGGTTTTGGAGCTTGCGTTTATGTTTCGGTCACGAATAAATCAAAAAGAGTCACAAAACTAGTTTGCGCTAAATCAAGAGTTGCGCCTCTTAGAAAGAAACAGACTTTACCACGTCTAGAATTGGCCGCCACACTACTTTTGTCCAAGTTGATGGTAAAAGTAACTTCCGCCTTGCAGATAGAACCCGCATCCACATTTATGTGGTCTGATTCTGCCATTGCTTTACATTGGATTAGCAATGCACCTAACAAGTGGCAAGCTTTCGTTGCTAACAGAGTAGATAAAATTCAGTCACTCACGGAAACTTTGAAAGCAACCTGGCGTCACGTATCCACTAAGAATAATCCGGCCGATCTGATCACCAGAGGAGCGTCAGCTAAACACTTATCAAATTCAAGTCTGTGGTGGCAAGGCCCAGAGTATCTCAATTCAAGAGAAAATATGTGGCCAAAAACGAATGTTGAACTTCCATCTTTGCTAGATGTTCCAGAAATTAGGAAAGAGATTAAAATAATGTTCGGAGCAATAGTTCAAACTTCATCGGACCTGCATTATTTGTTACATAGATTTTCGTCGCTGAACAAAATATTGCGCATTATTGGTTTTATGTTCAGATTTGTGCATAATATCCGCGCACGTCTCGCTAATAAGCCGTCAGAAATAAAAAGTGGAAATATTTCTTCGCGGGAGATGGACGGAGCAACAAAAATTTGCGTAAAGATTATTCAACAAGAATCATTCCCCGAGGAAATTGCACACTTATCAAGGAAAGACGGTATTCTACAAAGTTCCAGTAGTATCAAGACATTGCACCCATTTTTGGATGGTGAGAAGTTGTTACGAGTTGGTGGAAGACTTCAAAATTCGACACTAAGCTATGAGGAAAAACACCCGCTATTACTACCTACAAAACACAGATTCACCGAGTTATTATTCTGGCAGGAACATAGGCGACTTATGCACGCTCCTCCGCAGATGTTGTTATCAATGATTCGGCAGCGGTTTTGGCCCCTCAATGGTCCAATCTCGGCCAAGAAATTAGTATACTCTTGCTTAAAGTGTAGAAGAGCGCAACCAAAACCGTGCGCACAGTTAATGGCCCCTTTGCCAGCATCTAGAGTGACTGTAAATGCACCTTTTCAAATAATCGGTATTGACTTTACCGCACCTTTACTAGTTCGAACCAGTAACCGCAAAAACGCTCATAAAAAGAAAGTTTACGTTGCTCTTTTCATTTGCTTCGTGTCAAAAGCAGTCCATTTAGAAATTATTGAAAGTTTGACAACACAAGAATTCCTTCAGACATTAGAAAGATTTTCTGCCAGAAGAGGCTTACCGACTGCAATTTTTTCTGATAATGCTAAGACATTTGTGGGAGCCAAAAGTGAACTAATCACCCTGTTTAAGGATCCAAAAGTGCAAGAGTACTTATCTCAAAATGGCATTGATTGGAATTTTAATCCTCCCAATTCTCCACATCATGGCGGGTTGTGGGAAAGCGCCATTCGAAGCTTCAAGTCTACCCTGCAAAAAGTGAATCGTTCTCGAGTGTTTCAAGCTCATGAGTTAAACAATCTTGTGGTGAAAATCGAAGGTGCATTGAATTCTCGACCGTTAACTCCGTTGTCGTCTTCTCCCGACGACTATGAAGCATTGACTCCAGGTCATTTTCTAATTGGCAGAGCAATTATGTCATTTCCCACGAAATTTGATTCCCACAAGTTCAAATCATCAAACGTTTTGAAAACATACAAAAGCTTCCAGCAGGACTTGTCTCATTTCTGGCGTCGCTGGTCAAGAGAGTACCTCCAAAGTCTGCAGTATTGTGCCAAATGGCATACGAGCAATCGTCATATTCAAGTTGGAAGCTTGGTTGTTGTCAAAAATAGAAATTCACCTGCACTTCATTGGAATTTGGGAAGAATCATCAAAACATATCCTGGTACTGATGGACACGTTAGGGTTGCAAAAGTGAAGACTCCGACTTCTGTACTTATTCGAGCCGTGACAGAACTTTGTCCATTACCTGTTCTGATCAAATAGATCAGCCGGGGGCAGGATGTTAAGTTTAATACTTGCTAAAAAACAGCTGTTGATAAAATTTTAGATCTAGAAAGGTTATGCTTTTCTTATGTTTTTTCTTGGTATATTCTTGGTGAATGGTCCTCAATAAAAGTGTCGTTTCTTCTTAATTATTTCTATTTTTCTGAGATTCAACACTACCTAAGGAAAAACTCATCAACGTCATCAAAACATAAACATCAAGTACATTTTTCTCAAGATGGATCAACGTTGATAGAACATTCATCTGATATAGAAGATCAAGACAGCGACTCCAGTCAAGATGTAGCGTTCAATTCATCTGTTTGTGCGTTCAACAATGAGGAAGAAGTGGGCATGACGTGGATTCTCGATTCTGGGGCTACAGAACATTTGTGCAATGATGAACGGTGGTTTACAACTTTGGAAAAACTGGATCCTCCCATCTCAATTGCAATTGCGAAGGATGATCAAACTTTGTCTGCATCTCACATTGGCACAATTTCTGTTACACTTGATACTGGAAAGGTATTATCTATTCAAAATGTTTTGCTTGTTCCAAATTTAAGAGCAAATTTGCTCTCCGTACCTAAAATTACTAAATCAGGTATGAATGTTGTTTTTCATAAAAATCATGTAGAAATTTTGCGTAAAAACAAATTACTGGTCGCGGGTAACTTACAAGGTAGAATGTACAAACTTATTTTCTCCAATGTGAAGGGCAACCAAGAGAAACATTTCTGTGCACTAGGCAGGGCTGATTTGTGGCATGCGCGGTTAGGCCACCCTAGTGACGAGAATTTAAAGAAATTGATCAGACACGATATGGCTGATGGGTTAGACTTAACTATTAATGATTTCAAACAGACCTCTAAGACCTTATGTGAGAGTTGCATGACAGGAAAATTTACTCGCCTACCATTTGAAAAGGAGACATCGAAAAGAAGTACAAGAATTTTACAAAAAATTCATACAGATATTTTTGGGCCAGTCACACCAGAAACACATGATGGAAAACGTTACTTTGTTTCTTTCATTAAAAAAACAAAAAAAACAATATAACTCCTAGAATTCGGAATTCTTTCGGAGAAAAACTTAAGAGCTGGAAAACGCCTTTCGAAACTCATGTTCTGGGCCCATAACCATTGTTGATTTTAATAAAAGAACACTACGAATCACTTCTAGGACTTTTATTATCAAAAGAAACTCTCATATATTTATCATTAAAAACAGCTGATAAGATTATAACCTACAATTCAGAACTGAGCAGAGATTGACATTTTTCTCAGCAAACGCTGGCTCTGTTCTAATGAGCGGGCTCTACTTCCACTGCTTCTGTATCATGTGAATATACTTCAATGAAGCAATTTAAGAGAAGGCGCACCTTAATCTTGGTGCGCAAGCTAAATTTTGATGAATGCCCCATTATCATTTTAAGAATACTTTTGGTAATGCTTCTTGTTCACTGATGCAAACAGAGCCTAGCCTGCAGTGCTGAAAGAATGCGTCAGGCTGCAAGCTGTGTTGCTTTTAACGGAAATACCTGCTACGGCTCTCTCTTATCTTCCTGCTCTCATTATCTGAATGTGATAATGATTTGATGACATTACCATGAACTAGCTTAAGAAGAACACCATTTACGTACTTATGCAATAATAACCAAAGCGTAGTTGCTGAAAGTCATGAGAACCATGGAAGTAGCGCCTGTAGAGAAACATAGATACAACCATTACTCCTAAAGAGATTGGGTAAAAGGTGATAACTGATGCACATGGTAACTTACAGAACCAGAACATTTTCCTAATCAGATTTCAACCAGTATGATTGTGTTATGTATGTAGGTACGACAGATTAGGTTAGGAAGATCAGATGAAGATGTTCACGCCAGAGGCTTCTAAATCACTGAGCACGTAAAGTTGCTTTGACCGGTGTTTTCGAATGAAATAATTAAGAATTAAAGAGAAAAAAGACACACAATACAGAACCAAAGAATTCTCGCTGCCTCTGAAGGAGCCAGGAGAAAATAGAATTGAGTTTTAGTTTGAGCTTTAGAGCTCATTCGAGCATTTACTCAAGAGTGGCGGTAGCCACCCCCGGTCGAGGAAAATGACGTCGTCCTACTAAAGTCCCGATAACAAACGGGTGGCCGACACTCTTAGTCACAGGCAACTCCCTTAATTTGAAAATTGATTCGATTTAGAATGGAATTCAGAGCAAACGGCGGCACAGATTCCAACGATCTTGGTGTCTATGGACGCAGCTAAGTTAGCCGAATGGCGTATAAGGGTTTCATTAAGATCCATTGAGTTTTCAAAAAGTTAGGTATAAGCTTTAATGACCCAAAACAAGGAAAATTTTACTTTTTACTTTGCCGGGAAATTTGAATTTCAAGAATCCAGGGTCCTGAGAAAGTTACTCAAACTCTGCGATAACGGTAAACCTTAGACCCATAAAAGTGGGTACCTAAAGAACCGCCATGTTACCGTCTCCACGGGTTTTTACAGTTTTTTAACATTCCTGGTGTTCTAAAAGAGAAATTAGGGAAAATACGACTGAACCGACGAAACTTACCCGTCATGACCATCGTTGACAACAGATTTCTCGCTTACACGGCCGCAGATCGTAATGGAGCCTATTTAAAGGGCACTTCTTGAAGATATAAGGATTTCCTTTCGCCACATAAAATAGGTCTTTATTGCACGGATAATCCAGCATCTGCTCACATCGTTCAAAATTTAAGCTATAATTTTTGAATTTAGAAAAAAACCAGTGGTAGTTCAATGCCATTGGTTCATTTTGTTCAGGTCCGTCCGAGTTTCGGGAACAAAATTCCCGCCGTCGATTATAACAACCTCCAGCTACTGTATTTATTTGTGAATAATGAACAGATTTAATTCAAAAGTTCAATTCATTTTAGATCCTAACTACTGTTTCTTTTTCTGTTAGCGCCCGATACACTACTTCATTGATTTTTCTTAAAGTGCTCAAGTGATTTCTACTATTGAACGATGAATTTATGAGTGAGGTTAGGTTATGTCTAGCTGGCCGTATATGATCCAAGCGATAAATTAATGTAATTTAAGATGATGAAATTGCGAAATTGTGCCGAAGAATCAAAAGGAAGCAGCATTTACATCCCTGTTTGCATTCTTATGACAAACAGCACCCAAAAATTTCTAAACCATTTCGTGCATTTGTAGACACGCGAAAAGCGCAACGGTGGAGCGGAGAAAAGTGCTATGGTTTCAATTACATCGTTATTTTCCTCATGTCTCGAATGCTAGTCTTCACATCTTGAAGAGAAGTTTTTTTTAGTGGACCCTATCAGATATAAGTTAAGTTCTATGTTTTCTGCATGATTAGAATGCTTTACCAGCTGGTGGCGAGAAATGCAGTTAGGTGTCGGATTCTGCAATTCATCCTACGTGTTGATTGGTTTGTGGCTATAGCTTTCTGAGAAAGCGATGTAGGTACAAATTTATTTCTTCTCAGTAGAGTTCAATCATAGGTCAACTTAAATGTCACTAAATCACAGATCTTTGACGATGAGCATTAGCTCAAATTTTGTTTTCTCCGAGTCTCTTTCATTTTGTGTCAGTAGTTGTTAGAAGCACTATTTTGCCACTGAATGTCTAACAGGATCTCTCGTGAAGGGTATGTACTCATTCGATCTTCTTAACTTGACGATTAACTTTAAATGAGCTTCACTTTGCTGCATCTATTCCTGTGTGAAACAGGAGCATCCATTCCTTCTCTGTCTAGAAGCCAAACAAAATGCATCACCCATCTCCTTGGATGGCCCAGCCGCCTGATCATTGAAACTATGTTGATATGATGCGATGAGACCTAGTTCTATCTTAACCTTGCAATGTATCGCAATTTGATGTCACATCGGGCTGCTTTAAGCTTCTAATAATCGGCCCACAGAATTATGGAATGAGCAGCAGATTGATTGAGATCCTCTTGCTCACTTACACGTCAATTATCATTATATTAACAATTATCTTTTTATGCAGCCAGAGGTATGTCTTCATGATCCTTACTTTGTCTATGAGCCTTGCCTGATCGCATCAGCCCCAGTAAGTGAGAGGATATACCCACCTAAATCGGGATGGAAAGCTTTGTTTAAATCGCCGCCCCTCTTTCTTGCTGCTTATGTGAGGGGATAATCTCCACCCTATTAATGGATATTTAATCTCAGTTCTCTGTTTAAATGAGGACCAGTTTGCTAGAGGGAGCCTCTGTGTCATTCACGTATTGAGTGTTTGTTCACATCAAATCATAAGGTTATGTTTGCACCCACTTATTGCTATTTATACTTATTGCTAGATGTGTTACTGAAGTATTATTCCATTTTGACCTAGCGAGTGCTTTCTAAGCTCAGCTCCCAGCATGTAATTACTCCAGTGAAACAGTACACGTAAAATATCAGGTGTTCGGAGTTCAGTATTGACCTACCTAGTTTTTGCACCGCTAATCGTCCAAGGCTGAATGTGATTAGATCGATTGGTATCATTTATAAGAAGAAATGGAAAGCTCGCATATCATCTTCCGTATATTAACTAAATGCTCTTATCAAGAGATTGCCGTTTCGGTTGATGTCTGTCAGTGAGCCTTAAAAACTCAAGGAAACTAAGAGGTAAATTTTGCAATATTTCATCCTTAAAATGCCTGTATTACGACCAAATACTTTCTCCGTGGCTATTGCATTTTTTAAAATAACTCCAGGCACTTTGTGGGCAAGTATATGATTTGACAAATTTTATGGTGAAGCGATATTATTCGAAATTAATCCAAGAGAAACGCAATGCTATTTCATTGCATGCGCAGGTATTTTTTTTGCAATGGCCGTTACTTAATAAGGTCAGTGAGAAATTCTCTTAATAGGTATTGATTGTCAGAACCTGCAGCCTGATTGTCGAAATTGTGCGTTTCTCGGGTAGACATAGATGACATAGGTCAAAAGGCAGTACGTGATTGGTCGGCGCTATGTCTTGTTGCTGTTTTGTCGTGCCTCTGATGGGTGGAACCCTAGACAAGCTAAATTCATCTCTTAAGTTTCTGACAGTATGTTGTCCATTCCACCAGACAAAGGCACGATAAAGCAGCGCTAAGACATAGTTGATCAATAACGCTCCACCTTTTAACCAATGTCATCTGTGTCTACCTTTCAAACACAAACTTTCAACAATCAGGCTGCTGGCACCCTCAAGTTAGGAAGATCATCTTATGTGATTAGTATGCCTGTTGCCAAATTCTTAATGAGAAATTAAGTATTCAGGGGAGATGAAAATATTTCTCATTTCATTGCAATCATCGACAATTTTTCTTTTACAATGCTCCTAAGAGTATGGTGTAGAGTCTATAGGAACAGAGTTTGGATGTTTGGATGCTCTAAAGAATAATGATCCCAAAAGTCATGAAAATAGCTGGTTTAAAGTCATGCCACACCAAATAGACTCATTTTGGTAAAATTTGTGCTCTACTACTTCATTCACTGGTTGTTTCATGAATAATTCATCATTCCATACAGAGTACCTATGATTTATAAGGCAACGCTCTCATGAATTTCCATTATCATCTGATAGGTTGCTGAGTGATGAAATTCAGTATCGAAAAACTTGCCGCTAGCATTAATACAAATATAAGTGCGCTTAAGAGGGATGATGTACGTAGTTGAAACAAATGATCAAAATTATTTTATCACTTGGAATAAGCTTACAGTGAAATGCCTATGACAATAAGTTATACTCGTTTTCCATTAATTTTCTCACGCAGGTAAATGACAACTCGGTAGCTATTCAACCCCTCCCCCTCCCCTGTCACCCTTTTCCTGTGAGCCTTTCCAATAGGTACAGATACATTTGACTACCTTAGGTAGCCCCGCTACTTTCAATAACGTATTTCCAGAGTGAGCACAAGTCAGTGGGTGCTATTAAAATTTCCGCTGAATGTGTATGTGCTTTAGCAGATGTTGTTTACTTTCCATTCATTCAGGATTTTCAAATAGCCAATAGTACCTACTTAATATTTTATGGCCACACCTTTTTCCATTCAAAAACGAGCTGATATAAACCACAAAAACCCTCAAAAACATTTTCGGGCAAAAAATCCGGTCGAGGAAATTGACGTGTTACATTTTATTAACCAAAAACATTCCCTTTCACCCCTCCAAGAAGGTTGATAAAACTAAGTAAGTAACTATGAGATGGCAAAAACCTCTCTCTTAAATTCTCAGGGTCCATCAAGACCACATAGGTCCAAAAACTTACTCTTTATGGTTTAAAAAAAAGAAACAAAAAATAATCCCTTAACAATAAGAAAATTAAAAAAAAAAAAAAAACCGATTTTGTGGTTCACAGATATGCACATAAATCCTTCGAATGAACTTGAAATCACAAAATCGGTCGAGAAAATTTAAATGAATTTTCTCCTTCAATCATGAGTTCCGCAACAAGCACGACTCGCTTGAAGCTTTCCATACACGAGCCGCAAGAAACTGATTTCTTCTTTCTTAGGTACCTACTGATTGTGAGGAGAGCGGGAGTATTTACTTTTTCCTTCATTTATACAGGATGCAACAGGCATGACTCTTGCGTTTGCAGAAACCCTTTCATTAAGGAGATCGCGAGAGCCTATACCGCGCTCATTTCCAAAAGGGATTACTCCAGAATTTCATGCATTTTAATAATTTAAACGATTCATCTGTTCCTCTCTTCTCTCCTTCTGTCCATCGACAGAGATACAAAATTTTTCCGACGCACTGACGCGACCGGCTCGATGCGTAAACAAGTTTGGATTACCTCTAAGGTATAAGAAAAAAAAAAAAAAAAAAAAAAAAAAATCAGAATAACACTTACATCACAGCATGGGTGTGAGTTTTCTTACATCGAAACTTAATTCAATTTTTTTAAATAACTCCTTGTGTCAGATGGGACCCATTTTGTGAAAATGAAAAAAAGGAAAAGTAAACGAAAACTTTTAGCCCTCTCACCATCCAAATCATATGGTAAAGCTTACAGTAAAAGCAACCGACAGCAACAGATTTAGATGCAGCGAAGTTAATCGAAAGAGTCTGACATGTACCTATGTCGTAAAATGGGTCCACTGGTAAAACTGAAGCTGGCGTCAGGGATAAAAAGGCACCGTTTCACTGAGAGCATCGAGCCGGTCGCGTCAGTGAGTCGGAAAAATTTTGTATCTCTGTCAATGGACAGAAGGAGAGAAGAGAAGAACAGATGAATCGTTTAAATTATTAAAATGCATGAAATTCTGGAGTAATCCCTTTTGGAAATGAACGCGGTAAAGGCTCTCGCGATCTCCTTAAGGAAAGGGTTTCTGCAAACGCAAGAGTCATGCTTGTTGCATCCTGTATAAATGAAGGAAAAAGTAAATACTCCCGCTCTCCTCACAATCAGTAGGTACCTAAGAAAGAAGAAATCAGTTTCTTGCGGCTCGTGTATGGAAAGCTTCAAGCGAGTCGTGCTTGTTGCGGAACTCATGATTGAAGGAGAAAATTCATTTAAATTTTCTCGACCGATTTTGTGATTTCAAGTTCATTCGAAGGATTTATGTGCATATCTGTGAACCACAAAATCGGTTTTTTTTTTTTTTAATTTTCTTATTGTTAAGGGATTATTTTTTGTTTCTTTTTTTTAAACCATAAAGAGTAAGTTTTTGGACCTATGTGGTCTTGATGGACCCTGAGAATTTAAGAGAGAGGTTTTTGCCATCTCATAGTTACTTACTTAGTTTTATCAACCTTCTTGGAGGGGTGAAAGGGAATGTTTTTGGTTAATAAAATGTAACACGTCAATTTCCTCGACCGGATTTTTTGCCCGAAAATGTTTTTGAGGGTTTTATATGCTAACAGGTTCCATTCACCATGTTGCTACCATGTTGGGCCAGACCAACTTGTTACCAACATGTTCATTTTGAGCAGGGCTGTAACAATAGCGGTCGCTAACATTCGCCATTTTTAGGGCAAACGCTTTTTTCGAATTCTGGAGCCCTCAAGAATGCCTGTGCAAAGTTTCAGACTTCCATCGTAATTTTTCGGTGAGATACGATCTGAAAACCATGTTATTTGTAAAAACAGTGGACGTGCGAATCCACTATTCCCATTGTTCTCTCCGGCCGGCGCTGCAGGACACCGCGGAGATTCTAATGCACTTGTGATAACTGCCCGCGCACCGGCCACGGGCTGCAGATGATACTCAAATGATACCTACACACATCGGGACCGTTTCGGCAGCATTGATGAGTTTTTAACTGATTTTATAATTTGTTCCTTATTTTTGTTGCAGAAGTTACAGACGGTTTAGTTTTTTGTTCAATTTGATTGAATGACTCAGCAATGATATACTTCTGGTTCATTTCAATCGTTTCACCATCCTTACCCTTGCTGAAGACTTAGTTTCATGCATAAAAAAGTGTTTTCAGTAAAAATAGCGGATGCTACATTTTTTTCAAATCGCTATTAATCCTTCAATTTTTCACTCATATAGATCGTAAAACGTGCCTTTTTCACAAAAAGAGTTGCTCTGAATGAAAATATTCATAAGAATCCTCTCGGTCCTACGGGCGGGAAAGTGCAAAGCTTCGAAAACTTCAAACGCGATTTTCTCACAATGTGAAAACTCGACATCCGCTATTGTTAAGTCCTCATATATTTAAATCCTCATATTCGTTTTCCACTAACAGTCCCTCCTCTTTTTGAATGCTCTCATTAAGGTATGTAGATGTTATTAGTGAACTTAAGCATTTTTAATTTAAAAGAATTTAACTACTCAAACCTTTTATTACATTTAATTTTTGGTGAAACGGCACATCGGACAAGAAATAGAAGTGAAGGCTAGAATGTGTCGGCTTTTGATACCACCCTATACTAATTTCATTGTTAAGACCGCGGATGACAGTGAGTTCCATTTTTAAGGCGCCGTACACTTTTAGGTAATTCACAAGTCAAGGACAGATGAAAGGCTCTTAAAAGTCCTAAAATTTCGGCTTGGCCACAAGGTCGGGAATAAAGGAAACAATCATCTAAACATATTTTGAAAAACAGTACCTTTTGCCTATACATTCAGCTGAAATTTCCCCCTTAGCATATTCAAACCCTCAGCTTGAATAAGCAAAGGGATATAAGTATATATAAAATTGAAGTACATTAGTTTGAAAGACAGAACGAAGTACCTGAAGTATTAGCCAGTGCCCATTTTTTGCGGAAAATTCAAGAGCCTCTTCTGCAATGCTTTCTTGACCTTGACCAAGAGAGACGTTATGCAGGTTCCGTTCATCTGCTGTAAACCCCATTTTTTTGCCAACGCGCTCCACATCCTAAAAGAACAAAAGTTGCTCAACATCTTAAAATGCATCCACGACGAGGTATGTACAAAGGGTATGTCCCAAAAGTAAGTAGACTGATGCTGCGACTTTATAACAAAGCTACCTAGCAACTTGATCATGGTTTTATTTGAAAGATCTAATCCTATCTTCTATTGATTGAGACCAAGATCAACTCATTTGAATAAAAATTCTACAAGTTATGACACTATATGTAAGGGGTGTGTACGCCCGCCGCCAACGGGTTTTTAACAAAAATTAATTCTATCCGCTATCGTGAGACTCCACCAGATGATCAGGTTGCTTCTCAAAATATTTTCCGTCGTTGTTTAATACAATTGCGTATCCTTTCCTCCCATTTCATGAGCATAGTCTTCTTTAATTCTTCCTGGGGAATTTTTTTGAAGGTTTTTTGGACAGCCGTCTTGATTTCTTCCTTGGTCCTTCCGGGGATCAATGAGATGGTGCGCCATTGCACCGCTGGAACGCCCAAACTATACTAGAGCTCTATTGGCAAGTCGAAAGCAATAGGTAAGCGCCGCCTATCGGCTGAGCGCTTAAAAGTAATAAAACGAGATTCTGGAACGTAAAAGCGCTTTAAAAGTATTCTGGGGCTATAATAGGTAGCTAAATCACCGGTAGTAATTCCCGTTATATTATGAAAAGGAATTTGATTCCATAGTTTAATGCCTTACATTCTTGAATGCGATTATTTTAAGCACTCAAACATTTATACCACCAATTTCGGGATTGAAATTCCTCATTATTGTTTCATGAAAAATAAATGCACCCAAAATGACTATAGCATATTGACTTTTACATAGGTGCACTTACGAAATTTATTTTATAAATTCAACGAGTGGGTACATCGACCTGCTATATCAAGTTTTTGCGATTTTTTAGAGCAAATCAGTAGATTTTTGGGATGTAGATTGCTTACTTTCAATTCATGAATGAATGAAGCATGGACATGGTTGAACTTCTTTGCACGGAAAGACGTTTAAAATAATAAAATCAAGACATATTTAATGCAAATTGCATTAATATTGAGTCAATTTCTTTTTAATAATATAACGGGATTTATACTACCGGTGATTTGGGAATTTTAGCCCCAAAATATCTTTAAATCGACTTTATCTTTTAAGAGTTCGACTGAATTTTTCCTTTCTTCGCATGAATTATTCCGCAGCGCTTTTCTTCACGAATCTTATAAGATTTTGCTTGAGGCAGATCAAAAAAACTTCAATTCGTTCGATTAGCTTTCTACATTCACAATACACGGTCTCGTCAAGGTGCGTCGTTGACCTCGCAGTGTTGGATCGTGAATTCTCTTGTTGTGCTGCTTACCTATTTTGAAATCTCTGTACATGAAAACTAAAAGGGTTGATAAGTGCGAGTTAATGACGCGCCTTTTCAACACATTGCGGAGTTCAATGTTTGTTTTATTTCTTCCTCGGCCCTTTGCAAAAGCATGCATTTTATTTGACCCTTTTTAATTCTATCTGCGAGGGATCTTTCATTCATCAGGACAGGAAAAGTAAGGAAGAAAATACAAAAAATGCGATTGTTCAGTGCGAAGAAATACATTGTCAGATGAAACTGAACTGATGCAATGCAAAAAACTCCAGCTTCAATCTAAGTAAGTATTAAAGTCCTCTTTATGAGGCCCCTTCATTAAAAAATAAAAATTAATACTTCAAATGCATAGTGCCGATCTATTTAAAACAACGCATATATTTTCTTCTTCTTCTCCTTCTTTACTTCTTTATTTATTTAGTTTCTTGTCGACTCCGAGCATACGAGTGATTTCTGAAAGGACACATTAAATGAATTTTTCCCTAAAAAATAATTATTTTGTGGACAAATATAATGGGCATCTTGATTTTTTAACTTCCGTCTCCTTTATTCCGTCATAAGCGAAAAGCGATGTTGGTTTTAGCAGATGCTAACGGCATCTGGCAGCAATTGCATGCATCGTCCCCATAGGAAGCGTTACCACCCCGATTACTAATTTTAAGGAACCTGGTTTCTTCTTTCGACGCAACGGGTTTTCTTTCATCAAGCGAGTTGTTACTTGGAATATTGTCGCATATCGCACGGTTTGTGAAACTTTATCGGCACTAAACACAAATTATTACATAAACTTAAAACTTTTTGGAAAAACCGAGTAATATCCATTATTATTTATTATTATTATCGTGGATATTAATCGGTTTTTCCAAAAAGTTTTAAGTTTATGTAATAACTTGGAATAAGGCAACGAGCGTAGTGCTAATTGGTTTTTCCCCCTCGGAAGGCGCTCAGCCCATTTACTAATTTTAAGCATACTGATTCCTTCTTTTGACGCACCGTGTTTTATTCGATCAAGCAAGCTAATGAATTGGAGAGAGGAAACGGACAATCTCAGAGGGCATTCGCCCCGTTTACTAATTTTAAGAAAACGATTTAATCTATCGACGCAACGTGTTTTCCTCTTTCAAGCAAGCTGGGTAGTTGAAAAAAGGAAACGAAGGTGCTCTGAGGGCGTTGTCCCCGTTTACCAATTTCAAAAAACAGGTTTTTTCTATTCAAGTACACGACCGCTAATTTGAGAACGCGGTTGATTTATTTCAACAAAATAGGTACCTAGGACTTTCTTGTTTCAAGACAATTCTGAATGCTACATTGAGAAACCCTGTGTCTTCTTCCACGGCGAACCCGCCTTGGAATTAGTAGAAAATCCAAGTCAACCCGTTTACTTAAATTTAGTATGCCTTTTTTTCAGTGTTGTTCCTTTTCTCGAAATTGATAATGTCATCTATGCTCGTGGGAAATCGAACGGCCGAAAAATCGTAACGATAGGTATAGCAGATTTAAATATTGCCCGGGCGTTGTTTATTTCTGTCTACCACTGGGAGAAACTTTACCAACATTGCGTACAGGAAACAATCGTTTGCTTCACCGATATTTACGTTCATAACATGTATCGTCGAAAAAGGCACCTTAACGTATGTACGTTCCTCCTCGATGTAAAGCGTAAAAGCGGTCGACACGTAGCTCCATATCCTGTTTTTTTTCCAGCTTCCACCCGGATCCGTTCATATGATAATCGAATGACTCTTTATTGATCTTGGCCCTGAACTTTTCATAATACTCTTCCAGATCCGTTGACGTAAAAATCGCTATGTTTTTAGTCTTAAACTTTTTCAACTGTATTCCTTCCTTGTTCTTATCTTCAACTTTCTAGTATTCAGCGTAAACTAGTAAATTAACCTTCAACGCCTTGCCGGTGAGTTCTTCTTTAATTGTTTCAATCACAAGGTCTTTAGCTAATGTTAAGTAGTCATCGATGATCAGAATCTCCGGTTGGAGGCTCGTGATGAAAAATGTTTTCAACCTGCTCTAAGCAGTCTCGACTTGAATTATCGGTATTTTCGTCTCAAACAACTTTCTTATGTGACTTGCAGATTCTTAATGTTTTTCTCTTTAAACGTATGAGATCCTGCATGTGTCACAATATTCTTGATTTTCGTCGTCGTCGGTAGGTGATGAGGCGTCTTTTATGATGGACATCTTTTCTATATGTATGGGATATTTCTTATGATTCCCTCCCTCTGTATAGAACTCATCACATAGATCACATTAGATGAGCGTGGTGTGCTCCTTTTTAATATACGTTTCATCTTTGATACCCTGAGGGCTCATACAGCCGGCCATATGCCATACTGCCGGCAGTATGAGCGCGCATATAGCCGGTCATATGCCATACTGCCGGCAGTATAACACCATACAGCCGGTCATATGAACCTATATGGCTACACTCAAAAAAAAAAATGTTACTTTAAGCTTGAGCAAGCTTGATTCAGCATGACGGGCGTCTTAAAAACGGGTAAAAGCTTACAGCATGTTACGGGAACATAATCAAAAATGTTGAAGAAACATGATAGCCGTCATGTTAAATCAACATGACTTATCTTGTTGCCATAGGAAGTCGTCACGTTGACTCAACATGCTGTCATGTTGATTTAACATGACAATCATGTTGATATACGAGTACGTCAAATGCTACAAATTAAAATAAATTACGTTATTTTTATGAAAATTTTATCGTTTTTTAATGTAGTTATACTTCCGATATTACTCTCAACCCAGAATCATCCCATGCGACCTATCAAATTTTTCCGACTTTTTTGGGATTTGAACGCGGGACCTACCTATTACAAGCGGAGTGTTCTACCAACCGAGCCACCTGGGTATGTGGTTCCGGTTGACGAATTTTAAGTGTTTCCATATCCCACTGAATTACTTTTTCATTTTTTTGCCGTCTAAGTTGTGTGAAATGCATACCGCATCAGATTGTTAGGTTTTTCTTTTTTTCCATTCACTATTTACGAAAAGGAATTGACATTATGCACCATATAAAAATCAACAATTTATCACGAACTATTTTTTTCTCCTCCAGCAAATATGTTTACTTTCTTCAGTGTTTACGATTGTCATTTTTATTCTTATTTTATATCATGATAATAATTAATAATATAAATAAATCATACATTGAAAATAAAAAATATAATCAAATAGGTATTTAGAAACGTAGGATTTTAAGAGCCTTAACCACACGAGCGAAAATGTTTTTGAAAAAAGAATAATAAACTATCATCAACTTAAAAGTAATTCTTTTTGTTTCATGTGTAAGTATTATTACCATATTACCATTTTTTTGTCATGGTGAGCGTTAATAGCGTTATTCGAGTCGATTTATTTTGTTTCCGAAAGTGTCTCAATTGTGTTTTTACCTTATCAATTGGGTATCCAGAAATGTTTTTAAGTAAATACTTTGGGACGTATTTCTTAAGAGACTTTTTCAGAATGTACCAACGAATGGTTTGAAAAGAGTAATAGTACCAATTCTCTGAATAAAAAATAGGTACGCTATTTTTTAATTTGAACGTTACTCGCAGTGAGTAGACAATCTTGTCTTTGTGTCAAGACTATCGAGTCAGGTGGCTTAGATGTCTAGCTTATGAAACGAAATCATGAAGCTTCTGCAACATGTCTTATGTTAACTGTTCGGTGCTGTATATATTTGACTGTGGCTACAGAACTCTCAAAATCTCATCGATGGAAATTCAATATCCCCTCTCAATGAATGATTGGGCATACGGTCAACAGCCAGCAGCGACCGCAAACTCTCAAATTCTCATATGGAATCGGCCCATGACTTCTTGAAATCTCCCGAGAAGTCAGGAGGGGAGGAGGAGGGGATTAACATACGTAAAGCTTATAACCGCGCCTCCCAAGGAGCAAAATACAAGGGATGGGGATGGGGATGGGAGAGGGGAGGTGGGAGTTGGGAGGGGGGAGGGATCGAGAGGGGGGAGGGAGGGGGGAGGGATCGAGAGGGGGGAGGGAGGGGGAGGATGGAGGGAGGGGGCGGGAGATGAGGAGGACGGAGAGGAGGAGAACACGCCATCCCCTTTTCAGTACGTAGATGATGTTTCAAGAGCACCACGGTACTCCTGAAACAATATGAAAGCAAATGGTAACATACCTAACACTGCATATGCTAATTCAACAAAGTGTTAATGTTCTTTCAACCAGAGGAATGGTAAAACAACATGTGTAATACAGTTTCAGTCTGACATAATGCTAAATGTACATGAATTTTGTTGAATTAACATGCGTAATGTTACTCGAATATCACCGTCATGTTGATTCAACATGACAGGTAGAAGCATTCTCGGTCATGTTGGTTCAACATGACGGCAAATGTAGAATTAAGTCAAACCATGTTGGGTTACGGGGAGTGCAGCCTATATCAACATAATTTCTGTGATGTCATTTCAACATGGCGGTTAATGCTACTTCGACATTTCCTTTTTTTGAGTGTAGCCATGTAACTGATACAGCCGGCTATGAAACTCATACAGCTAGAAATATAAAATTCTTATAACCCATATAGCCTAGTTTTACCAGGGACAGTCTTTCTGCAAAAATGGGATGAAATAAACTTAAAATAATCCAAAAACTTCGGTAAAGCGACTCTGGGCAAGTAACCTCCCCCCGTCCCAACAAAATACCTCCTAAAACTCTAATTCGTTTCCCTTGAAAGAATATGTTACTGCACAACAGTTTCTAGGCTGTCTCAGAAAATCTCCAAGCTGACCTATAAGAACCGAACTCTCAGTTCATGTTGCTAATATCTTCAACAATTTCTCTGGGAGCTCATTAGCAAGTAGGTAACTATAGTCCCTCATCGGACCAAAAAACACACCACCCCCTCTTTGCCTTGTTTGTGCCTCTAAAGTGCATGAAATGACTCCTTGAGGTGCGGGCAAGTCTTAGTAAAATTCACGTCGTCTTCTGAAAATAAGCTTCAATTTTCACCACAAAGAAGAAAAAAATCGAGTTTAATAATTTTCTATCCACGATAGTTATGCTAATGATAGGCATCAGGTACGCCTCCCAAAATTATTGATGCAACCCGCACAACTCTTAAGTCAGCGAAAACGTATTAAAAGCATAGCATAAGATTTTTTTCTCTGATTCAATAATCCCCTTCAAAAATTAATGATGCAACCGGCGCGTCTTGTAGGCTGTCAGTACGGTAGCTTCTCCAATGGGTAGGCGCACTTTGCTTCGTGCACAACTGGGTTTTAGGAGCAGAAATTCTTTTCCGGTAAGAAAAAGTTTCAAACGTTTTAAACTTTCTTTTTCCCTCCTTCTCCGCGTTGACAGATACCAATTTTTTTTGGAAATCATGACGCGCCCGGCACAGTGCGTAAAAACAAGTGAGAGTCAAACGCTTAATTCCTCTAATACTATATTACCTAATAATAATTTACACATAGGGTGCTATCTCTTCTATGGAGGTGTATGAAAGCCACCTTGCGGATTCAATCACTTTTCCCATTTTAATAATAATAAAAATAATAATAATAATAATAATAATAATAATAATAATAATAATAATAATAATAATAATAATAATAATAATAATAATAATAATAATAATAATTCAAAAACAAAAAACACCCCTACCGCCTACCACCTCAGGAAAGGAACCTTTAGGCAGGCGTCCTCCAGACACCTACCCTGCCTCGGTTCCTAAAACAAGTATCCTAGTCCGTGACGAGCCACCCCCCAAGGGGGACTGAAAAAACCACCACCCGGCCACCCAAACCACAAACAGCCCTCATACCTAGGAGCATTGTTTGCCCCTGTGTGAGGGCTTAAAGCAACCCAGCAAAGCTGGTGACAGCAGTGAATATGAAAAATAATAATAATAATAATAATAATAATAATAATAATAATAATAATAATAATAATATGCGAACCGTGCCCATCGGGTCCCTTGGCACCAGGGCGCTTATGTTGGTGTCGACCTACGGAGCCCTGGGATACCAGGCGCCCTCCCAGAGTTAATATAGCCTTACCCGGAAAGAGGTTACGGGTGGACCCTCTTAAATCCTCATCTTACTCGTGGGAACAAATATGGAAACGCGCAACTCTAAAGCAAGAAAAACCCAAAACTACAAAGGAAAAACCGACCGAACCGATGATAATGCAGAAGAATTGACTCAGGTCTCTGGGACAACACGGAAAAGAACGCAGAAACAGCAGAATCAGCTGAATCAAACACCACAGGCCCAAAGCCCACCACCAACTAGCCCGGCCGGTAAGAACACAAACGCACAGCGTAGACAAGCAACAGAGCGAGTGAAGTGGACCACAGAAGAGTATAAAGAAATAATATGGTGCTACTGGTACATCAAAGAGAGCACTCAAAGCTGCAATATAAACGCCAACTATGACCTCTGGAGAAAAAGGAATCCGAACACCCGCCCGCATATCGATGCAAACAAGCTCGCCACACAAAGACGATTCATTGCGAAAAACCAAAAACTAAGTGAGGCACAAATTGAAGAAATCAAAGCTGATGCAGCCGCAAACCTAGCAACACAATGTGAACTGGGTGTCACCAGAAAAACCCAAAATACCAATAACAACCAAAACTCCCCTACCAGAATGAATAATGCAGCCAACCACACCCAGAGAGTACAATGGACCGAAGAGGAATACAAAGAAGTCATATGGTGCCATTGGTTTGTTAAGGAAAACACGGGCATCCACAACATAAAGGCCACCTACGAGCTATGGAGGCAACGAAACCCTAATGCCCGCCTGCATCTCAACGCTAATAAGCTAGCCACGCAACGAAGATACATCGAGAACAAGAAAAAACTAACCGAACAACAGCTTCAAGAAATTAAAGACGATGTTCACTCCACCATAGAAGCATCCACTGACCAACACACAACTGAAAGCTCACCAGGTGATGCCACAAACGACGAGAACCGCCCGTCGAGACGGAATGATCCAACTGACACCAGGGAATCAGAGTCAACGCCAAACACACCTCAAACCAACGAAACTCCCAGAAGAAGTAAGCAGCTAAGAATACCATCTCCAGAACCAGAACACGAAACAACTCCCCAAGAGCAGAACACGGCGAGCACACTAGAAACAACGACCTCTACATCAAAGCTAAGAAGCGTGTATCAAGAAGTTCTCGAGATGAATCTGGAAGAAAGAGAGCCGATAAGGAAAATAAAGGGGGCGAAAAAAGACCAAGAAATCATCATGCGAACTAACAATGAAGTACAAAATATGCTTGAGAGCGAAGAAAATCTCGACCTGTGGAAAATCAACTGCTTGCTCTACGCTGCAGCCCTCACAATCAGTGACGAGTCGAACGGCCCAAAAGGAACTAAAATGAACAAGAAAGAAAGTAAGCCCCTATGGCAAAAAAGAATTGAGTTCAGAATCCAAGATCTGAGGAGGAACCTTTCAGTACTAGCTAACTTCAAAATAACGAGCAAGGAAAAAGGACAACAGACAACCCACAAAGTCCAGTCAATCCTGGATAAATACACCGCGGAAGGAGAAGAAAGCAGTATAGACAATGTAATGGAGCAACTGAGGCAACGTATTGCTGTCTTTAGCCAAAGAATAAGAAGATACCAGAAAAGATCAAATCAATTCTCTCACAACAGAAGCTTCGAAACCAACTGCAAAAGCTTCTACAGGAACATCAAAGGTGACTCCTCCGACATCGGTGAAACCCCAGAGAAAGAAAAGGTGGAAGAGTTCTGGAAAGGAATCTACGAAGTCCCTACTCAGCACAACTCGGAGGCTGGGTGGATCAAAGACTCAGAGGTCACGAACAACAAAATGGAATGGACAGATCTCGGTGATGATGAACTGATAACTACCATAAAAAACCTTGCAAACTGGAAAGCACCCGGCCCAGATAAGATACAAAGCTTCTGGTTCAAAAAAATCCCTAGCATCCATAAGTACCTAACAGCCGAGTACAATAAATTACTGAACGGGAAAGAATTCCCACCATGGCTGGCCAAAGGGACTACATATCTGATAGCAAAGAATAGAGAAACGGCAAATCCCAAAAACTATAGGCCCATAACCTGCCTCAACATAGCGTATAAGATCTTCACGGCACTCTTGGCCGGAAAAACGTACAAATACCTAGAAAGTGCCAAACTACTCCCTATAGAGCAGAAAGGGTGCCGCAAAGGAGCTAAAGGGTGCCTTGACCAACTCTTAATATCCAAAACCATCATTGAGGACTGCAGGAAGAACAAGAAGAACCTATCGATCGCATGGCTGGACTACCAAAAAGCCTTCGACAGCATGCCTCACAGCTGGATCATCCGTGCACTGGAACTCATGGGAGTGCACCCGAATATAGTAAACGCCTGTAAGAACATGATGGAGCACTGGTCAACATGCATCCAACTAAGAGGAAAAACAGATACAATTATCACCTCTGAAATTAAAATAAGACGAGGAATCTACCAAGGGGACGCGTTCTCCCCCCTTCTGTTCTGCGTTGGATTAATACCCCTCTCTACACGACTAAACAACATGAACAATGGATATAACATCAAGGCAGGCCATAAACAACTGACGCACCTCCTGTATATGGATGATCTGAAACTGTTCAGCAGCAGCGACGAGAAACTGCAAAATCAACTCGAGACGGTGAAAGAATTCAGTGACGACATAGGTATGAAATTTGGCCTAGATAAGTGTGCCAAGGTAACCTTCAAGAAAGGTAAATACATCCACGGAGAAAACATGGATATAGACGTCGACACCAGCATCCGACAGTTAGACCCAGGTGAAACATACAAATACCTCGGAATGGAAGAAAGTATAGGTATCCAACATAAGACAATAAAAGAAAAGGTAAAGAGAGAATACATACGTCGAGTAAGAGCAGTACTAAAGACAGAGCTAACGGCAAAAAACAAGATAACTGCAATCGGAGCGCTAGCCGTACCCGTTCTACAGTACGGATTTGCAATTCTGAATTGGAAAATAAAAGAAATAAAAGCGCTAGACATAAAAACAAGAAAATGTCTGACAATGCATAAAATGCACCACCCATCCGCAGACGTTGACAGGCTATACGTGAGCAGAAAACTAGGAGGACGAGGACTTAGGCAAATTGAATCAACATACAAATCTTCCATCATCAATGCGAAGTACTACCTCCAGGAAAAAAAAAACGAAGACCCTTTTCTCAAAGCCGTATATGCCGTCAACCTTGCTCTAGACAAAGACCACATTGCGAAAGAAGCAAACAAGTTTGAAGCCGAGCTCGGAGAAAACTTTGAAGTGGCCCCCATAAACAGCAGGAAGCAAAAAATCAAAAAGAAAATCTCAGAAAGCATCAGAACCAAATGGAAAGGAAAGATCATGCACGGGCAGTATCCACTGATGCTAGAAAATGACTCTATCGAGAGTAATCTCTCTACCATCTGGCTCAGTAAAGGTGTACTAAAAGCAGAAACAGAGAGCCTAATTGTAGCGGCACAGGATCAAGCCTTAAACACAAGGTACCGAGAGAGGAAAATCCACAAGAAACATGTGAATAGCAAATGCAGAATCTGTCACCAGTTCGAAGAAACCATTGAGCACATAACATCAGGTTGCCCAATTCTAGCCCAAAAGGACTATATCGAGAGACACGACAGAGTATGCACCCAACTTCACTACAGCCTCTGCAAAGAATATGGAATCGAAGTCGACGCAGATAAATGGTATGAACACAAACCGAAAAACACTGCAACAACCAGAGATGGAGAGACAACGATCCTGTGGAACTTCCCTATCAGAACCGATAGAACTGTTGAGGCAAACAGACCGGACATCATCCTACGTAGGAAAGGCCAAACGTGTCTGCTGATTGACGTCTCTATCCCAGCAGACAGGAACATCACAAAAAAGGAAGCTGAGAAGAAACTAAAGTATAAAGACCTAGAGATCGAAATCAGCAGGATGTGGAAGACCAAAACCCGAGTCATACCCTTTGTGATAGGAGCTACCGGAGCAGTCTCTAAAGACTGGACTAAACTGAAGAACGAAATCCCTGGGAAACATTCGCTAGTATTGGCCCAGAAGTCTGCTGTGTTAGGCACTGCCAGAATCCTCCGGAAGGTCTTAAGCTAGGTGGAGCAGCGCGAATACACCTAGAACGTTCCCACACACCAAAAACACCCCTACCGCCTACCACCTCAGGAAAGAAACCTTTAGGCAGGCGTCCTCCAGACACCTACCCTGCCTCGGTTCCTAAAACAGGTATCCTAGTCCGTGACGAGCCACCCCCCAAGGGGGAGTGAAATAACCACCACCCGGCCACCCAAACCACAAACAGCCCTCATACCTAGGAGCATTGTTTGCCCCTGTGTGAGGGCTTAAAGCAACCCAGCAAAGCTGGTGACAGCAGTGAATATGAAAAATAATAATAATAATAATAATAATAATAATAATAATAATAATAATAATAAAAAAAAAAAATCGGTTGGGAAATTTCATTCTCAGTCAGCCTGAAAATGTGTTTCCTAGTCATAGCAGCAGTTTGGTAAAATAAAACTTTAACTGAACTGGAAAAAAGGGATACCCAGCCAAATGAGGCACATCGATATACTTTTATCAGCCGTTATCCAAATCGCTATGAGCCCACTTGTGTTCGGTTTCACCTACAAAATAATAATCATTAGAAATCCAATCACAGTGATGAATCCGGGAGCAAAAAGCTCCGCTGAATTCCATTGGCCCCAGCCTCAGAATGAACGCGAGGCAGCGCACCAATCACGAGCCGCGCGCGGGCGCGAAATTCAAAACGTCCAAAACTTAGTCTCCACAGCGCCCGCCAAGTTCAATCTCGCCTAGCGGTGCTCCCGCGAAGTTCAAACTCGCATAGCGGTACTCCCGCCAATTTCTCACACAGCGCTCGCGTCGACCAATCACAGCCAAGCTCGCGGCAACGCTCTCTCACGCGACCGGTATAAATACTGGGACGCTGCGCTCCATGAATTCACTTCTAAGTGATGCGCCGTCCGATCAACACCCAGTCTCCAGATCCAGCCAAGCAGCGAAGCAAGCTAATCAAGACCCAGGAAACCAAGACTCAACCAAGTTCAAGCAGCAGCCAGAAAGGAAACCCGAACCCAAGTCAAGAATCAAGTTCCTCGAGCAAGGTCAAGGAGCGAATTTGGCGAGCAAGCTGAATCAACCCATCTATAGCGATCGGAGCGGCTAATCTCTCAGGGTCATCACAAAATCAACTTTAATATTCCACTTTTGGCAGTCCTATCTAAATTCACCCAGGAAAAAATTCAAGACATCTCTAACTAAATTCACGTTTGTATCAAATCCTCCAACCGGAGAAGCCGATTCACTTATGAATCTGGAGTAAAAGTAAGTGCAATAGCACAGAGTAGTATTCAAAATTACAAGTCCTTCTGACTGTCCTGCGCAAAGCAGAAGCCGGCGCATTACGTGCCTGGTGGCCCTTCAGGTCTCCTACCCATGGTAGTAGCCGGCTCACTTTGAGCCTGGTAAAAATAAAATCACCTAGGACAGGATCCTTCTGATCAATAAAAAATAGTCTCTCACTTGAAAACCTCATATATTATTCCATTTTCTCTTTCTTTTCGATCTTTTCATTCTTTGCTCTCTCGGTACAATCACCTCCAGCCTTTTAGGTCTAGCACATGTTTCTTCACCATTTTTGAGCCGTCATCCCATATTCTTTGGTCCCTCGGAAACTTATCATTTTTTGGCTACACTCATTTTTTCTGGTATTTTTTGACCCGCTCAATCCTTACAACTTGTGTTTTTTTCTGATAGTTTAATTTCATATAAATTACTAAAATGTTTTTGTTTTATCCGCTCTCTGATTGCATAAGTAATTATATCTTCATTTCCTTTCCCTTTCAGTTTTTCCTTTTTTGTAGCATCTGTGTCTATTTAAAATTATTATGGTACACAGTACTTTAATATAGCTTTCTTTAAAAAACATTTGATGCTTCCATCGGAACCGATTTGTTTTAATTATTTTTTTTGCTAAATCGTGGATTTTTCCAGGAAGGCAGCCTCTCGTCCCTCTCACACTCTACTGATGCCAGAGAAGTTGCTTTTTCAACACTTCCATTGTTCAAACCCATGTAAAATATCCACATTTATCGCACAATCTAGCATTCCCACTGGACTGGAATAAAATGTGGGGAAAGGACACTTCCCCTCGAGTGAAATAGGAAAGGTTGGAATCCATTAAAAGGTATAATCCTACCACTCTTATATGAATTATAAGTCCATCATAACCTATGCTAGGAGTGGCGGCAGAAATGGATGATTGAATTTTTCAGATTGTTTAGCGGATTCAAAATTTCTAAAATAGTGCAGGAAGTGCAGATGCACATTGCGGTACGCAAGGTTCAAGCCGAACCTCAGTGTGCCGGGCCTGACAAGTTATTAAATAAAAAATTTTCTCTAAGAACGCGGGGAAGAAGGGATGAAAATAGAAATAAAAAGTTTGAACATTCTTCTTACCGAACAAAAACTTCCTCTCCTTCTATATCCTTGGCCAGGGCTAATGCTCCTTTTTGTAAGAAGAATATACATTTTACCATGTAAACAAGGATAGGAACTGCAGATGACACTGCCCGTGCGAAGCACGGGTTGAACTGCTAGTTTCAAGAATAAAACAAGGCAAAAGAAAAAATAAAAAAATAAAGGAGTTTAAACCACTGCTCCCAGTTTTCTCGTCTTGGATGAACCAATGGACCGAGAGTATTTAATTCATAGGTTCATTAAAACTAAGCATGTTTCTTTTTATGTAAATTAAAATGAAAGATTGAAGGTGCTTACTCTGGTTGGATCAACACCTGCAGATAAGATAAAAAAGATCGGAATGGTTGCACCAGCTTCTTGAAAGGATTTTTCGAATTCGATACTTCGAGCCTCCACAAATTTTGCCCCAAGTTTTTCTTCAATAAAACACCTGCAGAGTAGTGCAAAAATATACTTAATCACTATCGTACTTCCCCTTAATTGGTGAGGCAATTCTCATTCAAATAAATTCCTTACTAGTTAGGTATTACTTGACGATGTCAAGTTTTTATCATGAAGGCCATTAACATTTTTTAAATTTTGAAAATTAGGGGGGAAAATCATATCTATTCTACTTCCGTATTATTTATACTATTGATATAAGCATTGAGTTGGAGGATTGGTAGAAAATTAAAGGCTGCACGGAGTGTAAGTATTTACCTAGGTAGGCAATTAACCCAGGCTCAGGATAGAATTGCAGATCAATCTATACAGGGTGATCCAGACCACCCGTCCACTATCTTTTCTCGAAAACGGCGGAGAATTGAGCTTCGGGACCAGAACTTGGGTAAATCGACCCCAAAGAATCGAATGAAAATATTTTCAGCCCCCCAAAATGGTCCCTTGGGGGGTTTTTTGGCGGGAGCCCCCCCGTTTCTCGCAATTTTCAAATGGGAAGGGAATGTTTTGACTTTGGATTCGGAATCTACGGTAAAAAATAAGAACATTTTGTTCTTTTCATTTTTTCCCTAAACCCCCATTTTTTGGAGTTATGGGGCATTTTTGGGGCAATTTTCAATTCGACGCTGTAAGCGGCCAAATCATCAAAATTTCAAAATCTAAAAATCTCCTGAGAGGAGGGATCAATACCTTTTTATTGATGTGCCACATAACCCCTGTTGCTCCAAAATTTTGGGGGCCTCGACCCCCAAAAAATGTTGGGGCTTTGGAGGGCCATGAGTCGAAAATGTCGAAAGGCAAGGGTATGTTTTGACTTCAGATTTGGATTCTACGCGAAAAGTTACGTAGAATTGATATGGCGCATGGCCTGTTTGCTCAAATTTTTTTTACCCCTTATTTTGTCCAAAAATACACGGCTTCTTATGGGGAAATGGGGTTCTTCAATAATTTGGAGCAAACAGGCCATGCGCCATATCAATTTTACGTAAATTTTCGCGTAGAATCCAAATCTGAAGTCAAAACATACCCTTGCCCTGCGACATTTTCGACTGATGGCCCTCCAAAGCCCCAACATTTTTGGGGGGTCGTGGTCCCCAAAATTTTGGAGCAACAGGGGTCATGTGGCACATCAATAAAAAGGTATTGACCTCTCCTCTCAGGAGATTTTTAGATTTTGAAATTTGGATGATTTGGCCGCTTACAGCGTCGAATTGAAAATTGCCCCAAAAATGCCCCATAACTCCAAAAAATGGGGGTTTAGGGAAAAAATGCAAAGAACAAAATGTTCTTATTTTTTACCGTAGATTCCGAATCCAAAGGCAAAACATACCCTTCCCATTTGAAAATTATGAGAAACGGGGGGGGGGGGGCTCCCGCCAAAAAACCCCCCAGGGGCCATTTTGGGGGGCTGAAAATATTTTCATTCGATCCTTTGGGGTCGATTTAACCTATGAAAGTTTTGGTCCTGAAGCTCAATTCTCCGCCGTTTTCGAGAAAAAGATAGTGGACGGGTGGTCTGGATCACCCTGTATGTATCATGAAAAGAAACACCTAAGCGAGGAAGGCTGTGGCAATATTACTTAAGTGGAATCTCTTGGGATCAAACAATTTCAAAAGAGATCTAGAGGAAATATTCTAACATTGTAGTGAAAATGATTGAAATTATTAAATTTTTTAAAAGCATTTCAATTCATGAATGTAACGTTTGGCAGCTGAGGAAACAGCCTCACGAAATGTTAGGAGCAACCCGACATGAATTTCTCGAATGGCGATGTTGATAGGGTGACAGAAAGGAGGTTGCTAAAGAAGATGATTGATTAGGTTATTCCTGGGAGGAGACAAGGGAGACAACTGGTAAAAGGATTGCGTTTTTGGGTTTTAAATGAAATCAGGGAGTGCCAACTCCCTCACGGGTTGTGGAAGTACCGAGTACATGTGGCAGTTAGGCGTCGCAGAGCGCCACAGAGCGCTAGAAAAGCCGCTCTTATGTATACATGATCTGACTCCTTCCACCTAAATATTATAATACTAATAAAATAAATATATCCTAATATATTAAATACTTTACTTGATAAAGTTCCAGCCTGTAAAGTTAAAATTAAAAATAAGGGCATACAAATTTAACAAAAAAAAATCATCACACAATTAAGAAAATAAAAAAGTAAAGAACTACACCCCCCCCCCCCCCCCCTAGGATATTAAAAATACCCACAGGAGAAACATAGAACGGTTAACATGAAAGAAACCATGCTTAAAAAGTGTACCACGTCTTTAGCTGCGCGGATTTTAACTCGCACAGAACCATCCCCGGCTTAGATCGAAAGAACTTGGAAACTGAAAAACATTTAAAACTTAATAATGTTTGCGGTACAAACTCACTGAACAGCATAAGTCATTCTATCCGGTCTTAGTGAGCGCATAATGCAGAGTCTTTGTAGGGCTGTTTTTGCTTTCCACTCTTGAGGCAATTTATCGCGTTCAGGACATTCCCCTTCCACAAATTTTTTCCATCTCTTAGCAGCTCCTTCAATATCTTTGTCCAATCCTCTGCAAAGAAGAAAAACAAATTCCAATAGGCATGATACGCTTCAGACACAACCACCGCTCGTCGCGTTGAGCCACTCTCTCAAAAAGTCGGAGAATATTTAAGACAATTTCAGAAAGGACGCGGGGAAGGCCTCAATTTTCATTGCGTACCACCTAAAGAGGAATCTTGGGGATCACCATCTTCGGGAAAGGTTTAGATCCCAAGCTATGGCTCGTCAAGGTTAGCTCCGCGCTGAGCGCGCACCCCTTGCGCTGTTCGCATATCCTCTACGCGTCTGCCACCGATCCTGCTGCGCCCTTCTCCCTCCCCTCTCCCTCCCTGAATGCATTTTAACATTTTACTACCTACCTTTCGTATATATTTGCGTTATAGGTACATGAGAGTTTTAGCATGTTCGTGATTTCCAGTGGAATTGATGCTTTATTCCCCCCCCCCCCTCCCGGCCACTGTACTCCAAATATTGTGCGAAAAAGAAATATCTAATTTTCTTGTTACATATTTCTTATTTAAGTAAGTAAGTATTAGTTTCAAGTTGCTGAGGATACCTATTTGTCTGTCTTTTCTGAATATGGATTTTCATTAAAATCTCCTTTTTTCTTGAGGGCTATTATAATTTCACGGCATAAGTCGCAAACCGAGTACAAAGTATTCATTTGAATGGATACGGACGAAGGTTCTTCAGAAGCAGTTAAAGGCACTTTCTGTTCTTGCAAAATGGGAACAAGAACTGTTGACCCATGCTCGCATGCATTTTCTTTAATTTGGTATCCTTTTTACGGAAGATCCATAAAATCCATGAAATATCCATCTGAATTTCAATAAACCATTCCCACTAAAGAAGACAATGTTTTGCAATACTGATTGTTCAGAAATGTGTCGAGTGGATTGTGCTGGAGACATCGAAGATGAAAATCCATAGTGATGTTTGAAAGCGAAACTACTTTCAATTCACTTATTAAATTACTTTTTTTATACTTATTCTGTTCATTTTTACGTGCATTCCAGAAAACAAATACTTCCAGCAGCTTGATCGTTTACTTCGCTAGATACGGGTGATGGATACGGCGTATCTGTGGGTGCTCAAGTGATGTGGTGGCCCTGAAAAGGGCCGTTTTAGATGGTGATGAGAGACAGGATGGATAGCGTCTGGAGCGAGCGAACACTGGAGCAGCGTGGCTGATCTTGACTGACTTGAGGACTGAGCACGAGTGCCGTAGGTGGCCGGGGGCGCTGGTCTTATACCCTCGGGGTGCGACCGTGTCGGCCAATCACGGGCGAGCGCGGGATGCGCCGCGCTGGAGAGGCGGTGATTGGCCGCCACAGTACTCCCCTACGGCTGAGACGGAGTCTCTAGGAATTTGGTGAATTTTGGTATGAGCTCTGGGCATGTCTTGCTGGCTCCTTGGAGGAATTTGCTTTTCTTCTCCAAAGTGTTGTTCTGATTTAATAGTCCGGCGACGGTGTAGTTTTCAGGGATGTTCTTGCAGGGGCACGAAAGATGGGTACATTTTTGGCATGATTTTACTTTGCAAGTGCATAGGGCAGAGCAGGTGAGACATAGTTGGCAAATTTTGGGGTGAGGGGTAGGATTCAAGTTATGTTGGTAGATGGGTGGGGCAAATGAAAATATTTCCGGAGGAACTAGGTGGAGTTGGGTCTTAGGGACGGTGAAGATGCGGGGTTTGGGGGAATGGATTTGAGTGCCTGCGGTGTGGTGTACGCCTTGTGCTCGCTGGATTTGCCTTCTTGGTTTGGTCTTGAAAATTGCTATCTTCTGCTTGGTGCACGCCATACCATATTGGGCTGCATAGTTTTGGGTGAGCCCATTTGCTGTCAGGTTTTGTGCGTTTCTTTGTGCCGGAGGTGGATTGTTGGCCGGATTTATGATGTGCTTCTTGGTCCAAAAAGTTATTGTGTGGAAGCCGCCAGGAAAAAGTTGGTGGTTCTTCATGTAGATAACTGTGTTGAATGAAGCGGGCTGTCAGGTGAAATAACTTGTCGACCGTCGCCATGGCTCGTGGGTGAAAGATTGAATGCTGTGGACAGATTGATGGCCTTTTTATAGGGAAAGCTGCTTGATTGATTTGGTTGGAGCTTTCTTTATTGTTTGACCAAGTCCGGGAAGCGGAAGTGTACTTTCCTCCCTGATCGAGTCCTGTATTCCGGGGCTTTGGTCTCCGCTTCGTTGGGTGTTGGGGGCGGGACCGCAGCTGGGGCCGGAGTGGTTTTGGGATGTGCGAGCTGTACAGAGGCTCGTTCTTCGGGTAGGATGTAGGCCGGTTTAAGGCGGTCGATGCTGATGTTGACTTGCTTGCCTTTTATCAGAAGTTTGTATACTTTGTCGGTACGCTCTACGATTTTGTATGGCCCAGTGTATGGGGGCTGCAGAGACTTGCGACTTGTGTCGTCTCTGAGGAAGGCGTGGGAGCATGTCTTCAGGTCCTTGAATACGAACGTGTTTGCTGTGCCGTGGCGAGAGGCAGGTTTGGGCCGAAGATTTGCCATCTGGGTGCGCAGTTTGCTGACGTATTCTGCGGGGTTGTCTTGAGTTGGGTTTGCGACCAGTAGTTCCCCTGAGAGGCGTAGAGGTTCGCCATAGGTCAGCTCTGCGGGTGTTGCTTGGGCGTCTTCTCTAAAGACAGATCTCATGCCTAGAAGTACTAGTGGGAGAGCTTCTAGCCATGTGGAGTTTGGGTGGCACATGATGGCGCTCTTGAGGTGTCTGTGCATCCGTTCAACCATTCCGTTTGCTGCGGGGTGGTATGGAGTTGACCGGATGTGATTGATTCCTAGCTGTTTCTCCAAGGCTCGGAAGAGATGAGATTAAAATTGTCGGCCTTGATCACTTGTAAGCAGGGAAGGTGAACCGAATCTTGAAATCCAGCAGTTTAGGAGGGCTGTTGCGACTTCTTCAGCTGTGATACCCTCTAGAGGTTGTGCTTCTGGCCAGCGGGTGTAGCGGTCGATGATCGTGAGGCAATACTTGTAGTTTTGCGCCAGAGGAAGAGGTCCGATCAAGTCGATGTGGATGTGCTGGAATCGGTTGGATGGAGTGTTGATGTTGCCTAGAGGTGAGTGTACGTGCCGGGAGACTTTGGCTCGTTGACACTCCTGACAGGCTTGGGTCCATCTCCGACAGTCAATATGCATTTTTGGCCAGACGTAGCGATCGGAGATGAGTTTCTGTGTTGCTCTGGTGCCGGGGTGGCTCAGGTTGTGGAGTTGTTTGAAGATCCTTTGTCTGAGTGGAAATGGGACATAGGGTCTTTGCTGCGTTGTAGAGTCGCAGCAGATTTTGATGTCTGTTCCTGGGACGGGAATGAGCGTGAGTTTGATTGAAAGTTTGTCGTCCTTCAAGAGTTCTGGTAGCTCTGGGTCGTCTTTCTGTGCTGCGGCAAGTGTGTTGAAGTCGATCTGGTTTGTGGAAGTGATCGCTTCGATTCTGGAGAATGCGTCAGCGACGACGTTGGCGGAGCCTGGTATGTACTGAATGTCCGTTGTGAACTGGGATATGAATGAAAGTTGGTTCATTTGGACGGGCGGCAGGTTTCCATGTTTCTTGTCGAAGACGTAGGTTAGTGGCTTATGATCTGTATAGATCGTGAAGTCCTGACCTTCAACTGCCGGTCTGAAATGGCGGATTGCTTCGTACACGCCCAGGGGTTCTCTGTGCGGCGTGGGCCATTCCTGTTTCCGTGGATTGAGCTTTTTCGAGAAGAAGCCGAGAGGTTGCCACTTGTTGTCGACGAGTTGCTGTAGACAGGCTCCAATCGATGCTTTCGAAGCGTCTGAGAAGAGGCCTATACTTAGGGGTGCGTCGGCGCTTGGGTGCGCGAGGAGTGTGGCATCTCCGAGGCTCTGTTTGCAGGCTTCAAAGGCGTCCAAAAGGGAAGGTGTCCAGTGAATCGGTTGATTCCCTTTTATGCCGATGAGAGCTTCGTGTAGGGGTGCTTGGTAGTAGGCAGCATCTGGTAGGAAAAGGCGGTAGAAGTTCATCATGCCCAGGAATCTTAGTAGACCGTGTGCATCTGCTGGAGGTGGGTATTCCATCAGTGCTTTTATGCGGTCTGGGAGTGGTCTGATGCCTTGGGCGGACACTTCGTAACCGAGGAACTCAAGGGAGTCGGCAAAAAAGATGCTCTTCTTGATGTTGATGATGATGCCGTATTTTGCTAATCTCTGAAAAATTAGGCGTAGATGCTTCTTGTGTTCCTTCTTGTCTTTTGAGGCGACCAGGAAGTCGTCTATATACGGGAAGCAGAAGTCTAGGCCTTGTAGGACTTCGTCGATGAACCGTTGAAAAGTTTGTCCTGCGTTGCGCAGTCCGAAACTCATGTAGAGGAATTCGAATAGTCCAAAAGGAGTGTTGATGGCTGTTTTGGGTACGTCTGCTGGGTTGACGGGGATCTGGGTGTATGCCTTGACCAGATCTATTTTAGAGAAGACTGTGCAGCCTTTGAGGTTGACTGTAAAGTCGTGGAGATGGCGAATGGGATATTTGTCGGGTATGGTGCGAGCGTTGAGTGGCCGATAGTCGCCGCAGGGGCGCCATTCGTCATCTTTCTTGGGTGCCATGTGAAGAGGTGAAGACCAGGCGCTTTCGGATCTCTTGATGGTCCCTTCGTTGAGCATTGCCTCGAACTCAGCTTTAGCGATTCGGTATAGCTTGGGTCGGAGGCGGCGAGGGCGGGATGAGACTGGGGGTCCCTCTGTTGTGCGGATGAAGTGCCGTGTTGAGTGAGGAACCTTGTCTGGTTTTGGGCTGCCTGGCGGGCGGGTCAATTCTGGAAATTCTGCGAGGATGCTGCAGTTGGTGGCCGAAATTTCTTTGACGCTAGGTTGGTCGCTGGTTGCTTGACTTCCTTGGGCTGAGAGTGAAGTAACCCCGTCCACGAGCTTCATCTTGTGGCAATCCGGGAGTAGATGGTATTCGGCTAGGAAGTCCGCGCCAATGATGGGAACGTCGACGTCAGCGATGATGAACCGCCAGGAAAAGGCGCGTCGTAGGCCGAGGTTTAATTTCATGGGCAGGAACCCATAGGTTTTGATGAATGATTCGTTCGCTGCTTTTAGTTCATAGTTTGTTGGTTTGAAATGGCCTGGTAGGAGACGTCTAGGGAAACAGCTTAAGTCAGACCCTGTGTCTATTAGGAAGCTGTTGTTGCTGTCTCTGTCTTTAATGGAGAGGCGGTTGGACCGTGTGGGGCAGCCAGCAGCCGCCACTATTGGCTGCCGTTGTCGTTTGTTGAGCTAAGATATTTGCATGGTTGATGACACTTGCGAGCCTCTTTTCCGAAATTCTCATGATAGAAACAATATCCTTTCTCGGATTTGAACGGCTTGGGTGAACTATAGCGTGAGCGAGATTTGGAGCGGGAACGGCTTCTGCTTCTATCGATATTTCTTTCCAGGTTCTTGACTTTAACATCTAAGAGGTCAAATTTGTGACTGAGAGCTGTTAGCATTTCTTTGATGTCGGATAAAGGGTCAGTAGGTTTGGAGACTTGGTGAACTGAAGGAGAAGGATTGGTTTGATTTGTGGCGGAGTGAACGGAATGAGGGATGGTTTCCGCAATTCGGTCTGCTACATCGGCTATCTCAGTCAGCGTGTTGTTGCTGGGTTGGGCTTGCAAAATGCCTTGCACGTAGGCGGGTAGCCTACTTAGCCATAGTGGTTTCATGATGTTGTCAGCAATTGGTGTGCTGCCTGCGACAGTTTTGAGTCTGCGTAAGAATTGGGATGGTTTCAAATCGCCGATTTCCTCCTCTTCGAGTAGTTTCATGAGGCGTGAATTTTCGCTTAGTGAGAAGCGGTTGATTATCTCCTTCTTCAGAGTGGTGTAAGGAATGTTTACACTAGGTCCAGTTCGGATTAAATCATTTATTTCGACCAGCCATGATCCTTCGCTTTGACTGATAACGGTACGATATTTATCTATCTCAGCGTTTATGCCGTAATCTGCAAAAATGGCTTCGATTTGAATAAACCATAGGTCTGGCATTTCGGGGCGGAATGAAGGTAATTTGATTTTTCGTTTCATGATTTGTTTGTTGGCTGAGGTGGAGAGATTTTGTTCCTCTTCCAGCTTGCGTTTAGCGTCCCTGATGAATTCCATTTCTTGGCGGAGGAGATTTAGATTTTCCTCGAGTAATTTGCAGCGAGAAGAGGACTGAACTTGTAGAGCCTCAGCATTAGCCAGGTATTGTTTTACCTTAGCTGGATCTTGCATGTCTTCATCGGTCAATGTAGGGATGCTCATGATTGAGATTGACTCCTAGAGGTGTGACAGGATGAGTAGAAGGTTAACTAGAATAGAAAGTGAGCGCAGTCGGAGCGTTTTTCGGAACGTCGGGAGTCACCACTGTGGGTGCTCAAGTGATGTGGTGGCCCTGAAAAGGGCCGTTTTAGATGGTGATGAGAGACAGGATGGATAGCGTCTGGAGCGAGCGAACACTGGAGCAGCGTGGCTGATCTTGACTGACTTGAGGACTGAGCACGAGTGCCGTAGGTGGCCGGGGGCGCTGGTCTTATACCCTCGGGGTGCGACCGTGTCGGCCAATCACGGGCGAGCGCGGGATGCGCCGCGCTGGAGAGGCGGTGATTGGCCGCCACATATCCATCTATTGCTGATCTACCGCTCGATAAGTTGGCGACCATTTACCTCGTACCTAGACCACTAGATGAGCTCTAGATGGATGCGTGTATCTAGAGGTACGATGGATACGGATAGCGGTGTTTCGCGATCTAACTGAAAATAATTTTTTCTTTTCAACCAATCACAGCTCATCCTTCCATCTCTGAAGAAGAAGAAGTGACTTTGCGCGTTGCTTTGCGCGCGTGAATGTGAACACCATAACCTCAAACGTACGGAAAATTAGGCCCACGATTTTCTAACGAGCGCAATTTCCGTAGTTTATCGTGGTTTTCGCGGGAAATACAAAAATATATCGTATTATTTCAATCCTTACTTTATTAATTTATTTCTTTTTAAATGAAATTTCATAATTGTATTTTGAGGTTATATTTCACCTAATTCAATAATTTTGACTTATAAACGTGAAAAACAAATTAATTTATTCTTTAAATGTATTATTTTAAGTTTTTTTCTTTTTTTCAAATAATTATCAAAGTGTAATATTTATCCGGTTTGCGAGTATGTTCGTAATGAAATTAATACTCGTGCCAGTAAATTGATTAACTTGAACTTAATGCAGCAGAAACAACCAGTTTTACAATAAAATCGATCACCTAACCTCAAATATCGATAGATACAGAGTTATCCACCACCTCCGGTGTGGGGGATAAATATCTAGTGCCGTATCTAGAGGCGTATCTACCGGGCTAAGTCTAGGGTCGCTACGAAATGAATCCGATAGAAGCGCGGCGCGTATCCATCAAGGTTAATAGATATCAAAAGTAAATGATCATGCTGCAGTAAGGCATAAGCAAGACCTATTATGACTTGTAGGCAGGCACACTTCAGGATCAGTGCCGGGTAGGTGGGGGGGGGGGGCGAAATAAAGCATCAATTTCACTGGAAATTACGAACTTGCCATAACTTGCATGTGCCTATAATGCAGAATTATACGAAAGCTAGGTGGTAAAATGTTAATTTGCATTCAAGAAGGGAGGGGAGGGGGTCGAAAAAGGACCAGTGGCAGACGCGTAGAGGTGGCAGACGCGAACAGCGCAAGGGGCGCGCTCTCAGTGCGGGGCTAACTTTGACGAGCCATAGCTCGAGATCGAAACTTTTCCCCAATATGTGGTGATTTCGATTTTATAGGAAATTGAGTGTCTTTTATTGAGTTTTATAGGAAAATCTAAAAAACTGGTTTCCGTTTTAGTAGAGTCATTGCGCAGTGCCGATATTTTTCCCCTAATAAATTGACAAACTGCTGAAAATTGGTATTAAATTTAAGTTGTTTTTATTTTTTATTGTATGCGCAGACAGATCTTTTTTAGATCTTTCATTTTAAAAAAAGTTCAACTCAATCCGATTTTTCACTCAGAAGTTATAGGCAGTTATAGGTTTTGCCTTTGACACTCCACCCCCACCACCCCTCTGGGAGGGAGGAGGCTAAGTCAAAATTACCGCCATATTTGAACGTCTAGCATGCTGGATCGTATTTGATGGGGGGGGGGGGCAAAATCTAATGGGGGGTGAAACAACCTCTTTCTAGAACGTTCCGAAGAGAAGAAATGAGGGTATTTTAACTTACGCGTCACTAATAGAAAGTTCAAGAGAGTTTTTCGAAAGTCCCAGAAAAAGTTAATACTCGTCACCATGTGATAGTGACATTCTCCTGAAGTCAAGGTTTCTAGAAAGTTTTGGTAGGACGGAGGGCCCTTGCCTGGCACTGGTTATAGTGCTTGTAGGAAGTGAAGAGAGGGGTCAAAGGGAACCACGGGCCACGACTGCGAGGTGTTTTAGCAGCTAGCGCGAGAGAGGAGAAATTTTGGACCCGAATTTCTTTCGTGAATTTAGCTTTAATTTAGAAATATCTATGTAGATGGATCGTATAAGATTCTTATGTGTAGATAAATATATGCAACATAGGCTGTCTGCGTACAAATGAATGAACGGATGAAGAACTGTGTAGAACGCAAACTTTGCGAAACATTTCCTCCTGGTTCAATTCGTTCTCAAGTGGTTCCTTATTTTCGCATAAATATTTCCATTTACAATACACGCACCGCTTTTCAAGGGAACTTCCATTTCATTTTGAGAAACCTACTTCAGTCATTTTTAAAAAAAAGTGCAAAAAAACTAAGGAGCCTTGAATAAAGGATTGATTGGTCTTTCCATCCTGTCGTTTGCCGACCATAAAATATGTTATTAAATAAAAAGACAAATTTATTCAGATGTATTTGGCAGCCTCTTATAGAAATGTTCCACGGTTTTTTAACTTTATTTTATGCAGCTTTCTATAAGTCAATCTAATACAATAGCTCCAACCAGAGATTATTAAGACCAAGTGTGGAGTACGTTCCATAGCGCTCACCGTTCTCACAATCCAGCATCTTAGCTTTAGAAAAAAGAATTGTGAATTAGGTACCTTCAATTTGACACTTGACAATCCTCTGGTTGTATGACTTGTTTTCACAATGGAGGTCGGGAATTCACGTCAATATTTTCCCGCGTTTGCCATCAATCACATCACGAGATTGGGCATAGTTTGCATCACCCTTGATAAACACAGCTCAGTAGGTCACTAAACCTTTGAGTGTAGTTTGACTTGCAAATAAACGTTTTATTACACTAAGTAAATGACGCGTAGAATACAGTGCGTGCGATGCAAACGTGAGAAAGCACCTAACTCTGTAACCGAGGAATACGCAGTTGAAAGCGAGTGACATTTCCTCATATTTATAACGCTGTGGTTTTGCGTCAAACCGGATGATAGTATAAGGCAGCAAACAGAGGCAAGCACACAGGTTTTTGCGACTTTAGTCGAATGTTTTTCAACTCTCCGTACAGGAAAATAATAGGATGATCATTATTATCTTCGGAATCAAATTGAAGAGATTCATGATCATGTTATTAGTAATAAACAAACTACAATATATATATTAAAATGCGTTTTATTATGGTCAGCATCGCTAGGGAATGAGAGGAGATAGGAGTTTTGACTATTGTACTGCTCTATCAGTGATCCCAAGCGTGTGAATACAGGGTGCGGCAAAAGTCCCAGGACGGCTGTTTATTTGTTAAACGGCTACACGTAGAAAAACGAATTTTTGGGGATGTTCTTGGGTCAAAGTAAGCTACTTTTTGGCACTCCCCAAAATTTGTTTGGGGGCCCCCCCAGGGGAGGGCGGGGGGCAACTTTTTTTTTTCAAATGGCAACCCCCCCTTTGTGATACCTCATTCGAAAGATAATAAAAAAAGAAATTTTTTTTTTTTTTTCAAATGGCAACCCCCTTTTTGTGATACCTCATTCGAAAGATAATAAAAAAAGAAAATTTTTGGCGCAAACCGAAGGTCAAAATGTTCATTTTTTACAAAATGGCGGCCGGTCAAAGTTGAAAATGGCGGAAATTTGTCATCTCCGTTGTTTATTGACGGATTGGTGTGAAACTCGGAATCCTATGGTTTTTCGAGATAAGAAAAACGATTCTGGCATTGGTTTTCCAGAAAAGTCAGTCCTTTTCAAAATGGCGGCGGTCAAAATGGCGGCCTCGAGCGGGAAGTGGATATTTAGGTTGCATATCGTTGGATTTGCATGAAACTTGGTATCTGGGGGTATTTTGGAGTAGGGAGAAAATGGGGATTTTAGCACAGTAAATTATCCAACAGCGTTGCATGATTGTGCAGAAAAATACGAATTAAATTACAGTGTTTTAAAGGGATTGTTGTTCAATATGGCAACGCTGTAAAAAGAAAGCATTGCATGTTTCCCCTTCAATATGCGGGTTATGCAATGGTGTAATAATGCCCCTTCATTCTGCGGGTTATGCAATGGTGTGTTTTTCAAGATGGCGCAGCAGCGTTGCCGAATGGGGCACGTAAATAAATGATTTTATTTTGGGTGAAATGTTGCAACATTGCATTTTACAGTGTTGCCAGATGGGGCAAGAAATTAGTGAATTTTTCGATACAATGTTGCCAGATTGTGCAAAACTTCGGATTTATGGACTTGTAAAATTTTTCGGTTTCGAAAGACCGTATCTTACAGTGTGGGCCTGGTATCTGATACTGTAGATTAGGGTCTGATTCGGGAAATTGGAACATTTTCGGAAAATCACCCTCGACCGATTCAATGCGGACCGATGCGATTCTTTTCCATTATCGAAGATCGGAAAACTGTACTGACCGAATTTCGATACGAGTTTTGGTTTTCGAGATTTCGGACTTGTAAAATTTTCGGCTTCGAGAGACCGTATCTTGCAGTATGGGCCTGGTATCAGATACCGTAGATTAGGGTCTGATTCGGTAATTGGATTTTCGGGCTTGTAAAAATTTTTGATTTCGAAAGACCGTATCTTACAGTATGGGTCTGGTATCGGAGACTGGAGATTAGGGTCTGATTCGGGCAATTAAAAAAATTTCGTAAAATTACCCTCCTCCGATCCGTAGCGGACCGATGCGATTCTTTTACAATATCGATGATCGGAAAACTGTACTGACCGAATTTTGATACGACTTTTAGTTTCCGAGATTTCGGACTTGTAAAATTTTGACGGCATCCACGATAGACCATATCCTCCAGTATGGGTCTGGTATCGGAGACTGGTGAGTGTGCGCTTGGAGATTTGTATCCGAACCTTGTGTTTTGGAATAAGCAACTGGGATTGTATATTGCAATTTCAGTTTGATGGATCGAAAACCTGTAAAATTTTCGGAATCATTAGAACACAGCCTCCAGGATGGGACTGGTATCGGTGACTGGAGAGGAGGGTCTGATTCGGGATATTCAAACATTATCTAAGTCCTACGCTGGAAAATATTTTCGGAAAATTCTCCTCCTCCGATCCATCCCAACCCGACACGATTCTTTTACACTATCGAAGATCGGAAAACCGTACGACCCGAATTTTGAGACGACTTTTAGTTTTTGAGAAAATCCAACTTTCACCTAAGTCGCATGCGTATCTTATATGTATATACGAGTTTTTACGCTTGCTCGAATAAATGGGTTGGTAGTTCACTCTTGACAGGTTGTATGTCCGATTGTAAAAACACATCTATGATATATACCTATCTTATGAATAACGGTGCATTAAACGATTGTTTCCTGTACGCAATGTTGGGAAAGTTTCTCCCACTCGATGAGAGAAATAAACAACGTCCGGAAAAATATTTAAATCTGTTCGATCGTTACGATTTCTCGGACGTTTGATTCCCCACAAGCATAGATGACATTATCAAATTCGAGAAAAGGAACAACGTATCGGTTTCGGTATTTGGGCTCCGTGAGAGTTTGGTGTCCAACAAGAAAAATTATACAGTTTACCCAATTAAAGTTGCCGACCCGGAGAGAGAGGACCACACCGACCTACTATGTCTCTCAACCCCCGTACCTTTAAGTTACCATTATTGCTGGATCAGTAACTTTGAACAACTTGTACGTAATCAGTTGGCAAAACATAAAACTCGTATCTACATCTGTAAGAAGTGCTTTACACACAAGAACTCGATGGAGCAATTGAATCAACATAAACTTCTTTGCTCTTTGATAAGCAAAGACGCATTCCTAGCTTCATTTCCCGACGAGCGATACCTCAAGTTCAAAAATCACCACAAGGAAATAAAACATAATTATGTAATTTATGCAGACTTTGAAGCCTACTTGGAACAAATTCATGGTGACTCGGAGCATCCAGCTTCTGCGTATAGGCGGCACATCTGAAATTCTTACGCTTACCTCCTCGTCACGGAGGATCCCGAATTTAAAATGACGGAACCGAAACTGTACCGTGGTGAAGAGGCACATATCAAATTTCTGGACGATATAATCACTCTGGTAGAAAGAATCAGTGAGAGTTACAATGACAAAGAGAGTAAAATAATAATGACACGTGAAGACCGGGCCACATTTGAAGCGGAAAATAGGTGTGGACATTGCGAGGTGGATTTCTCACAACCAGGTATCGTAAAGGTAAGGGATCATGACCATCAAAAGAGAGCGGGAGGGAAAACAGGGTCTAATTATCGAAAAGCCTTATGTTCAAATTGCAATCTTATTTTTCGACATGAGAAATGTGTTAGAGTCGTCCTGCATAATGGTAGTAGGTACGATTTCCACGAGGTAGTTCTGGCTCTGAACAAGTATCCTCATCGCGTTGACATAATACCACACACGGAAGAAAATTACATCAGCATGACGGTCCATCTGGGAAACAGGTTTTCGATCAAGTTCATCGAGTCGTTCCGTTTCCTCCCCGCATCGTTGGATAAACTGGTTCAGACGATCCCGCGCGAATCTTTCGTTCGCACGAGGAAGCTCACTCGCACAGACAATGAGTTCGATATGGTTTGTCGGAAAGCTCCGTTCCCGTACGATTACGCTGACAATCCGACCAAGCTGAACGAGACGCGTCCACCACCGCGAGAGGCTTTCTTCAACACCCTGACTCAAACGGACATCTCTGAAGAAGAATACGAACGGTTTCTCCAAGTGTGGCAAACTTTCAATTTCCGTAATCTCGGCGAGTATTCAGATTTCTACTTGCGACTCGACGTGTGCCTCCTCAGCAATGTGCTCGAGGAGTTCCGTCTCTTTGGGATGAAAAATTATGGTTTGGACTGTGCCAACTACTTAACGCTACCCGGTTTCGCTTTCGACGCCTTCTTAAAAATAACTAATGTGAAAATTCAACTCTTCAATGATATGGATATGGTATTCATGATCATGAGCTCGATCCGAGGCGGGATAACACAGGTGGTAAAACGGCACGCTCTCGCAAACAATCCTTTGATACCGGATCAGTTTGATCCTAAAAAACCAGTGAACTATATACAATACTTGGATGTGACGGCACTCAATGCCCATACCATGAAAAAACATCTGCCCTACGATAACTACACTTGGGTCCCGGAAGGAGAAGAGTTGCTAACTCTGGCGAAAACTATAATCAACCATCCCGACGACGCTACTTTCGGGTACATACTCGATGTAGATATTGAATATCCAGAACACCTCCACGACCTGCACAAGGACCTTCCGTTCTTGTGCAAGAACGAAATACCACCATCGGGAGCGGGGAAATATACGAAACTATTGACGACTCTAGCTAATAAAAACAACTATGTTATCCACTATGTAATGTTGAAAGAAGCGCTCAGTCAGGGATTATAACTCCTGCGCGTCAACCGGGCCATCAAATTCCGTCAGGCTCCTTTCTTGGCACCCTTCGTCGAGCTGAACGCCCGGTTGAGACGGGACGCTACGAATCCGTTCCACCAAACGCTCCTGAAACTTTATCGAGAACCCGTTGAAGCGAAAGAATATTAAATTGGTTACAAACAGCAGACAGATATTGAAAGCCATCTCACGGGTCGATTTCGTAGATCGCACGATTTTCGACGAAGAGTTGGTAGCAATCCATTTACGGAGAACAGAGGTCGTCATAGACAGACCAATGATTGTTGGTTTTTCAATCTTAGATCTGAGTAAAGTACACATGTATCAATTCCACTATAATCACATGCTTAAGAAGTACAATCCCGACCAAGTTCAACTTCTCTATATGGACACGGACTCGTTCATTTACGAGTTGACTACACCGAACGTCTACGATGATATGATGACAGATCTACACTTGTACGACACCTCCAACTTCCCAGAAGGTCATCAATGTCGCAGCGCGACAAACCGTAAAGTAACGGGTAGTTTTAAGGATGAAACGGGGGGAACACCCATTGCTGAGTTTGTCGCGCTGCGACCCAAAATGTATGCATATCGTTTTAGTAACGGGGAAACAGAGAAAAGGGCAAAAGGATTATCAATAGCAGTGGTAAGATCGCTAAACTTTGTCAATTTTCTCACAGTATTAAAGGAACCTGAATCGAGAATGAGCGCCTCGATGCGTAGGATCGGGGCGCGGAAATACCAACTATACTCATTTGAAACTACAAAAAGAACTCTCTCCGGCTTAGACGATAAACGTTGTATTTTAGAAGACGGTGTTAGCACTGTTCCTTGGGGTCATCGTGACATCGACGACGATCCTTGCATGGTGGATGAAAGTTGCGGAGCCGAGACCGAGTTGAGAAAAATCCTCGCGGTTAAACAACCTCGTATAAATAGTATAAATAATTCTGGAGAACCATCAGTTACGAAACCTCGAATTTGAAAATAGGAACAGTGTTCACTCCGTCATCTAGAATATATCGTTTGTCATCGAGTCCGGGTAGCGTTGAAAAAAAAATCCTCGCTGTTAAACAACCTCCTATAAATAGTATAAATAATTCTGCTGGAGAACCGTCAGTTAAGAAACCTCGAATTTGAAAATAGTAAAAGTGTAACTAACGGAACGAAGAAATGATGGCTTGTCTCGATGTACAAGGTTTTTGAAGCCAAGGAAATTTCATCGTCAAAGAGTTTGGTCTTGTGGATATGAAGTGTACTGAAACTGAACTCTATTTATTCAAACCTCCGTTCCCGAGCAGCATGTTCAGCGCTAAAGATGTTGTGACAAACAACTGGTTAACACGGAATTATCATCACTTGGAATGGGAAAGCGGGTTTCTCGAGTACGATGAATTCACTTAAAAAATGAATAGCATCGGGAACCGCTACGATGTACTTTATGTTAAAGGTGAACAAAAACGAAATTTCATTAAGGGTTTCGTGCCGGAAAAATGTATCGTTGTAAATTTGGACACTAAAGATTGTCCGTCCTTGCGACTATTGGCTCGTTGGTCGACAGCATATACGTGTCCTTAAGAACATCCATTCTGCGCTATGTCGAACGCATTCCGATTGTGTATGTGGATGTCGGAAGCTTTTTATCGTGATTATTTCAAATATGAAATCATGCAAGAGCAGGAGAAGATTATAGTGGCAGACGAACAAAGGAATCACCCCGATAATAATAAAGGAGTAGTAGATGAAAAGTCAGATTGAACGAACCGAAATATAGCAGACAGATAAAGTGAAATCATCCGTGCTTAATATAGCAGACAAATTATCGAATCAACCCGACTTAATATATATAAATAGCGCACGAAAAGTGGAATCATTCGCAGACGAAGTATCGAAGCGAAATATAGCAGTCGAAAATTGAAATCATCCGTGCTTAATATAGCAAACAACTTGTTTCACTCGAGATATATAGCGCACGAAAATTGGAATCGTCCGTACCTTGAACGAACTAACGACATGGAAGTTTTCAACAATTCAATCTTGATCGTCAACGCTAAAGAGCTGACTGTAAACGCCCGCTACAAGATGAACAAACTCATCAAAATACCAACCAAGTACGGGATCACCGTTGCCGCCGATATCATCTTCGAGAATCATCATCGTCTCCTCTTCCTACCTTCGCACATTACGAACCGTTTGACGGACGATGCAATTCAGGATATCAACGCTGGATCCTTCAATTTCATCTACGAAGGCCCGATCGGAAGAACATATAAATTCGCACTCGTTCCAAACGTTGCAGCTTGATTTATATTGTTTGTATTATTGTATTCTTTTGTAAATGATGTAATGGTTGAAAAAAGGTAAATAAATAAATAAATAAAAAAAAAATAAAATAAACATGTTATTTTTTTTTAAATTTTTGCTTAAGATCAATCCAATTGCCTCACGGTTCCGTGCAGTAGTTCGTACGAATACTTCACAGGTGTGATCAGAATCACCTGGGCTGTAGTGTTGGCCGGGAAATTCTCTTTTACCACAACGGTCAACGTGATATCCACCGGAGCTGTTTTTAGATCTTCACCTTGAACGCATTTGATGACGAAAATCGCGCGATCTTTGAAATTTTCCATCAACATAGCTGGCTCGCAGAGTTTCTCACCTTTCCAGTAGTCTCTCATAAAATCGGTGTAGTTCAGATAGGCGTGATTATAATCCATAGTCGAGAAATCGTAGATCGTATCAACTTGAGGAAACCGACGCTCACCGATTTGAACGCTGACCGAGCGCACATTTACATTGTCAAAAAGAGAGGAATCCTTTAGGTGATTATCCCGTCGATCCGTTTGAAATACCAACACCACGAATTTGGGCTTTTGCCTGCTGGTTGTTCTTACGCTCCATTTGAACGTCTTGGTCGGAAAAATCCCCGGGATGTCGTGCGATTCCCAATTCATGTAACCTAAACTCATCTTATCGTTCTTCTTCATCTTGAGCAAGATTTGTTTTTCCAGTTCCAATGTGAATTTAACGACGGGAATCTCCCAATAGATTTCGATTATTTTAAATTTGATGGTGTATCCGTCCGCGGTCGCCGCGTTGGTGATATAATATGCATTCTTATCCGTACCACTGCGCACTAGGATCAACTCTTGCGAGCATCTGACTAGAACGTCTTTGAAATGTACTGCGAATCCGCTGAGTGAAGACAACGGAACGACGCCGCACTGAGTTTCATCCAACGTTGTCATATCCCATTCGGACCATGAAGAAGAGATGTCACAAAACCCGGCAGTTGCGAGTCCCGCGGTTTCCGCTCTAGTGTATGTGAGATAATTTTTCACGGTCGATGTCACTCCGACACACTGCATGCTATCGATTTCCGTCCCGTTCACTTTGTACTGCATACGGTCGAACAAGTGCAGGGGATAATTGTTAGCCCACTTGACTTTAGGTTTCGCAGCATCTGCGGCGGCTCCAGGATTTTTCTCGAGTTTCACTTCTAAACGCATGAAGATCCTCGAATCTTGAGGCACGGTGATCAGGCCGTGGGTATCGGGGGTGAACCGGATCGAATCGTTGTTTCCACGCCGTTCGTCGACCGGACCGAAACGGATGTATTCGTATTCGATGATCTCTTGTCGCCAAGCTTCCATCTCGTTCTTATTTCGGATTTTTCACCACAAATCCGAGTTGTGTGAGAGCCCTCTTGGAATATTCGGTCAAAGTTTTCCTCTGCTGCTGTTGCTGCTGTTGCTGACAACTAGTCCGTGGATTATCAATACTATTATATGCGAGAGAATTTAGGAACGTATCGTTGTTGTCGTCGTTCTGGATCCTTCGTTTACCCATAAGTTACCGGTCTCACGTGCAGTCGCACTGTCACTTCTTCACCACCGAAATTGATCGCTCTTCCTTGTTGGTCTACTATATTAACGAGCAAACGTTGAATCTTATCACCCAAGACCGGGTAGTAATGAATCGTCGACGGTTGCTCTACCATTTTGAATCCTGGTTCGATATCGGGAGCAAACGCATAAATGTGATGTCCGCGCACCCCGTTCACGTATCCACCGTCGGCGATGCTGCATTCGATGCATATCATGTTTACAGGTGAGATGTTGACGCGATAGTCAGCTTCGTGCCATTCGTCTGGTGCCAAGAGACGCTTTCCGAATCCGAGCACCTTACGTAAAGTGCCGGGTCTGCGGAAATCGATCCAGTACTTGGATTTAATGCTTACTTTAAGCGTAGCGTTGTTCGCTTTGAGTTTGATAGCTTCCGCTCCGCCAAGATCTCCCTGCAAGTATTCTTGTATACCCTCGATCTCGTAGGCTCCGATCGGGAACGAAATTGCCGAGTAATTCTCTTCAGGGCTCTCGGAGTAGAAAAGCAGTCTGTTCGTTATGTCGATGTTCGGGATGGAATAATAAGTTACAAAACCCGTCAGACCGATCTCGCAAGGACCGAACAACTCGAGAGGTCTAGGCAGTGCAAACTCGAGAACGTTGCTCCTCCCCGTCAACATGAACGTGTGACATCTTTTCTGAGTTTCCATATTCGGGTTTCGAAAATACTATATATTCCTGGTTTGTACGAGCCATTCTAAACATCGTTTCCCGCAGACGCTCGAGTTGAAATTTTGTTCGCTATCATAATTGTATCCTATTATCGTCGTTGAGCTACCGCGTGAGCGTAAAATGTATCGCGTAATTTCAACGGGTGGTGGTAAATCACCGAAGCTGTCGTAGTACAATGCATTGCCGCTCTTTGAAATCCGGTATGCTGTCCAATGTGTACCGACTCCATCGCTTCGGTCCAGATTGATGATACCACACTTGGGGCGTTTGGGTTTCTTGGTCGCCAATTCATCGATCATGAACACACCGCGGAAATGCGGGATTCGTAATTGTTCTGTCGCAGCGATGCTCAACTCAACATCCGTCATCGCTCGGCGCGGTAGCTCACGGATCAGTTTAAATTCTTACGGTAAGGTCTCAAGTAAAGTCCGTAACCTTTACGGTACGGTCGCGAGTACAATCCTTCACCGAGGTGTACGTTCTTCTTCAAAGATCCGTCGATGACCGTCTTGATCATTTTCGCTACCGGTGTGATTGTTCGCGCAGCCAGACCGATACTCGTCAGAAGATTCTTGACTCCGGCACCCGTCTTCGGGATAGCCAAGATTCGCTCCGCCAGTTTCTTCTTCTTCTTCTTCTTCGACGCTCCGGCACCCATCTTTGGGAGAGCAAAGATTCGTTCGATCGACCGCTCCACCGGTTTCGTCTTCTTCTTCGACGCTCTCTTCTTCTTCTTCTTAGGTTTCGGTATTTTCGCTGCCACCGTCTTGTTTAGTCCCATTCCGAGTTTGGCTTTGAGTTTCATAGCGTTCGGTCCGACGTATGCTGCCGCTCTTTCACCCAACGATGAGCCGGACGCTTTCACACGTTCCCAAGCTCTGTCCGCAAGTATGAGATCGGCTTTGTTCCTCTCGGTGGTGTCTTTGGTCTTACTGTAAGCGATGTCTTGGGACTTGCAAGCTTCGTCGAGCGGATTTATACCCGGATCTCCGCGTTTCAATCGTTCTGCGAGGCGAGTGCCCGGTCCGCAGTACCTGTAGTCGCCCGGTAAGTGTAGTTCGAACGGTAGTGAATTTATCAACGAGTTTAACAGTCCACGTCCTTGATTGGTTTTGCTGCAAGTTGATGTTCTTCTCGGTGACATACTCTGACGAAAATATCCATACTATTTATACGGAGAAGTAAAAAAAAAACTATCTGATAAAATAGGGAACGAATACGATGCGACTCGTCAAGCAAAGAAAGTCACTGCGAGTCCCAAACCTGGACAAACGGAAGAAGCAAAATGAAAACCGACGACAACGACGACGACACAATGAACTGTTACCGGATAGTATCCGTTGCATTGTCGCCGGACCGTCCAACTGCGGTAAAACAAACGTGATGGTTTGCTTGCTACAACATCCGAACGGATTGAAGTTCCGCAACGTGTACTTGTACTCCAAGACACCGTTCCAACCCAAGTACGAAGAACTGCGTCAGATATTCGACGGAATCGACGGTCTCGGATACAACGTCTATTCGGACACGGCCGAGATTGTTCCACCAAACGATGCCGCATCAGACTCGGTCTTCATTTTCGATGATGTCGCTTGTGACAAACAAAATGCGATGCGGGATTATTTTAGTATGGGAAGACACAGCTCGGTCGATAGTTTCTACTTGTGTCAAACGTATTCTCGCATACCAAAACAATTGATTCGCGATAACGCTAACCTGCTCGTAGTTTTCAAACAGGACAATACAAACTTGCGACACATCTACGACGATCACGTCAACACAGATTTCACGTTCGAAGATTTCAGGCACATCTGCTCGGTGTGCTGGCAGGACAAGTACGGGTTTTTAGTCATCGATAAAGATAGTAATAAGAACGAGGGAAGGTACCGGAAAGGTTTCGATACTTATATTGAACAAGATGGATAACTTATCGTTGTCGACGATCGCTCAGAAATACGGTAGTATCGATAAAATCCGTCAGGATATCAAACGGAAGTTAAATACCATTCGCACCGGAGAGGCGGACGCTTAGGTGACGTTGAAGAAAGTTTTCAAACCGTTGACAGATCCGCTCGCAGCGTTGCAGAAAACTGTCTCGTCGTCGTCAACACCCGCACTTGTTGCTGCTCCTCAGGAAAAGAAAACCAAGATGGAACCTTCAAAATCGGAAACGAAAGATGGAACAACGTTTGTTGGTAGTTTAGTCGCTTCGTTCGGATCACCGAAAAATTTGAACAATGATGATGATGATGATTCAAAGGAGGATGATGATGATGATGATGATGATGATGATGATGATGATGATGATGATGATGATGATGATGATGAATCGTTCCAAGATGCAACGAGTAAAGCACAAACGAGTCGCACTGAAGATGACGATGTCGATTCTCGAAACACAATCACTGCCCCGCACGTACAGTTCTACTTGGACGATCTGGAGAAACAACCGAAACAATCCGATACCACGTATGGTGTGCGGAAAGCGATCAACGGAAACTATCTTATCGGAAACCGAACCATAAGTTTCGATTCGGACGGACGATTAATCTTGGACGGTGGCGATGAGGTGTTCGAACCGACACCCGGATTCTTGGAGCTCATTTTTAAGAAACATCCGCGTAATTACACAGCAGATGATCGTGCTAATTTCCAACGAGTAGTTACGCTCAACAATGCGCATTGGAGGAACCACCATCCACACGGTAGACCCAACTCGAACCGCAGTCAAAAATACCGCGATCTCATCAAACCTTTGTTCGCTACATCTACTCCGAGATCAACGAGGAAGTCATCGCGTAAAAAACTGAAGAAAGGCTCCGGTATCAAAATTCACCGTGCGAAACGGGAACTCGTCTATTGGGACGATCCGAACGAATTGGTCCGACGTCTCGTTTTACTTGTAGCTTCGAAACAAGCTCGTCACACCGATCACGATCATGAAATTCTGAGTATCGTCGAAGTGCTTCGCGAAGCAGATTACATCCACTAAATATAGGTTCCGCACAAAAATGAGTCACACCGACCGGTTTGGAAGATCGAAAGGGACTTACGTTCGCAACACGAAGCAAGGTCTCAAATGTGACGGTTTCTTACTGGATTCCGACGGGAATTATCTTGTATCCAACAAACGGATCCGACAACTGCAAGATTTCGAAGAGGATACCGACGCCGTGAACAAACAATGGACAGACTCGAGGTGGACGGAAGCTATGAATTCGACACAGCTTTGTTTGGAGAAAATGGAAGAATACAAAAGTATCGCGCAACGACTCGAGACGAAATTATCACGACTGGAAAATAGAATCAGTCAATTAGAGGTTGTGAATCGAATGAAAGGAAAATAGTGTTGAGATGAGTCACACGGACGGTTTTGGCCGATCGAAATTCCGCCGCGGTCCAAAAGGTGACGGATTCTCACTGGATTCCGACGGAAATTATATCGTATCGAACAAATGGATTCGTCAAGTGCAAGATCCCGAAAGCGATGAGGATGCGGTGAACAAACAATGGTCCGAACGGAAGTGGAAGGAAGCTATGAAATTAGCTCAACACTGTCTGGAGCGTATTGACCAACTTCAACAATCTTACAATCGTCTGGTTAAAATAGTAGCGACGAAACAGCATTTGAATCGAGAGAGCGGACGACGACGTCGTCGACGGTAATTATCATGTCGGCAGAGAAACGTGGGATCGTCGAGGAGCTACATAAACCTGCACGACGAAACTATCCGCGTCGTAAAGTACGGATTCTCGGATTGTTCGATTTATGGCAAGCCGATCTCGTCGAGATGCAACCGTACGCCTCGGTCAACAAAGGATACAGATATCTCCTCACCGTCATCGACGCGTGCTCGAAAAAGGCGTGGGCCGAACCGCTCAAATCGAAAACGGCCACGGATGTCACTTATGCTCTGCAACGCGTTCTCAAAGCAGCCGGAAAGTCACCGAAACATTTACAAGTCGATATGGGCTCAGAATTCTACAACTCCAAATGTCAGGCATTGATGAAGCGTCACAAGATCAATATGTACAGCTCGTACTCGACAACCAAAGCCTCTTTTGTGGAGCGATTCAACCGAACGCTCAAAACGAAGATGTGGAAAGAGTTCAGTGCGCAAGGATCGTACAAGTGGGTAGATCTATTACCGGAACTCATCCGTGAATATAACGGGAGCGTTCATCGCACAATCGGGATGAAACCAATCGATGTCACCGAAAAGGATGTACCGATGATCCTGCAAAAGCTTCGTGGGCCGCCGCTGAGTAAAATTGAAAAGAGACGTCTGGCCAGACGAAAACTGAATGTCGGTGATCACGTCCGGATCTCAAGACTCAAAGCCATGTTCGAGAAAGGATACACACCGAATTGGAGCACGGAAATTTTCAAGATTGTCAGCGTCAATCCCACCGTTCCGATCACGTACGATCTGAAAGACGCACACGATACGATCATCAAAGGAAAATTCTACCGCGAAGAACTCCAACCCACCAACTATAAAGATACGTTCCTGGTGGAGAAAATTCTGCGTCGCAAGAAAAACCAGGTCTTTGTCAAATGGTTGGGTCTGGACGCGAGTCACAACAGTTGGATCGATAGTAAGGATTTCGTATAAATAATATGCAACGCGTACGTTTTCGAAACGCGTTTGCGTTTTCTAAACGTGTTTGCGTTTTCTAAACGTGTTTCCGTTTTCGAAACGTGTTTGCGTTTTCTAAACGTGTTTGCGTTTTCGAAACGTGTTTCCGTTTTTTAAACGCGAACTGTTTGAAACTGTAACTGTAACTGTAAATATCCAATGAAAAATTTTTGATTCGTCAAACTGTTGAATATTGCAATATCCATTCCCCAGTCGCTCATCCCAAAACACAACGTTCCCGATACGCATCTCCAAGCGCACACTAGTAAAAAATTGAAATTACCGAATCAGACCCTAATCTCCAGTCTCCGATACCAGGCCCATACTGTAAGATACGGTCTTTCGAAGCCGAAAATTTTACAAGTCAGAAATCTCGAAAACCAAAACTCGTATCGAAATTCGGTCCGTACAGTTTTCCGATCTTCGATTATGGAAAAGAATCGCATCGATCCGCTACGAATCGGAGGAGGGTGATCTTCCGAAAAATTTTCCAATTTTCCCGGATCAGACCCTAATCTACAGTATCCGATACCGACCCATACAACAAGATACGGTCTTCCGAAGCCAAAAATTTTTACAAGTCCGAAATCTCGAAAACTAAAACTCGTATCGAAATTCGGTCAGTACAGTTTTCCGATCTTCGATTATGGAAAATAATCGCATCCGTCCGCGGTGGATCGGAGGATGTTGATTTTCCGAAAATTTTCAATTTTACCGAATCAGACCCTAATCTACACTATCCGATACCGACCCATATTGCAAGATACGGTCTTCCGAAATCGTAAAATTTTACAAGTCCAAAAATCCGAATTTTTTGCACAATCTGGCAACATTGTATCGAAAAATCTGCTAATTTCTTGCCCCATCTTGCAACACTGTAAAATGCAATGTTGCAAAATTTCACCCAAAATAAAATCATTTCTTTACGTGCCCCGTTCGGCAACACTGCTGCGCCATCTTGAAAAATACACCATTGCATAACCCGCAAAATGAAGGGGTATTATTACACCATTGCATAACCCGAATATTGAAGGGGCAACATGCAATTCTTTCTTTTTACAGCGTTGCCATATTGAACAATAATCCCTATACATTGCTGCAATTTAATTCCTATTTTTCTGCACAATCATGCAACGCTGTTGGATAATTTACTGTGCTAAAATCCCCATTTTGTCTCTACTTTTCGGCACGAGAAGAACGAATCTTTCATTGGATATCTGAAATCTTGACGAATTCCTAAATGGCGGCGGAAAAATTGCGGGAAATCAGTTTTACGGCTCTTTACCGATGGATTGGCATGAAATTATTTGATATTTCAAGAATCTAATGAACGATTCCTTTTTAACGAGCCAAAAACTGTCAGGATATCGAATTTCATGCAAATTCATTGGTAAACAGCCGTAAAACTGATTTCCCGCCATTTTTCCGCTGCCATTTAGGAATTTGTCAAAATTTCAGATATCCAATGAAAGATTCGTTCTTCTCGTGCCGAAATACCCCCAGATACCATGTTTCATGCAAATCCAACGATATGCAACCTAAATATCCACTTCCCGCTCGAGGCCGCCATTTTGGAAGGGACTGACTTTTCTGGAAAACCAATGCCAGAATCGTTTTTCTCATCTCGAAAAACCATAGGATTCCGAGTTTCACACCAACCCGTCAATAAACAACGGAGATGACAAATTTCCGCCATTTTGAACTTTGACCGGCCGCCATTTTGTCAAAAATTAACATTTTGACCTGCGGTTTGCGCCAAAAATTTTCTTTTTGTATTATCTTTCGAATGAGGTATCACAAAGGGGGGGGGGGTTGCCATTTGAAAAAAAAGTTGCTCCCTGCCCTCCCCTGAGGGGGCCCCAAACAAATTTTGGGGAGTGCCAAAAAGTAGCTTACTTTGACTGAAGAACATCCCCAAAAATTCGTTTTTCTACGTGTAGTCGTTTAAAAAATAAACAGCCGTCCCGGGACTTTTGCCGCACCCTGTATGTCCGTGTCGCGCGGATCTTCCCTACACCAGGAGAGATTTTGTACGTGTAGTATGGCCCCTTCTGCCCTCCCCCCCCCCAAGTAAATGTTCTCATGACGCCCGAAGGGCGCCAATCAATCCTGTGAGAGCATTCTCGAACCCAGAAAGTGACGCCATAGGTGCTGCTTTCTGGTTGGTTGAGAGGGCCTCAGTTCGTTTTCGCTTCCTCGTTCTGGCGTGATGTAAGTGTTGGTTGCTCTAAATATTTTTCCTTTTTTAGGGTACCCCACTTAATTTATCGGTCGGGTCGGCTGTGTAGTGTAAAAGTTATTTTCGGTCACGTCGAAAAAAATTTGTATCTTCTGATTCATTTATCCTTTCCTAAAATTTGAGGCATTCGGGGTACGGGAGTCTCGTCTAGTCGACAGCTCAGTTCTCGTTCCTCACAGTCTAGTTCTTAGACCCACAACGCTTCATATGGATCAAAAGCTGAATGAGAAAATGCTTCCCTATCTAAACTGGTCCGCGGCGTCGGATAGGATGGGAAGTATTTTTTCCTCGGGTAACAAGGAAAGTTATTCCCGCTCAAGTTTTGCCGCTGAAACAGAAACTGACCTTCGATTTCTTCCAATACCTGCGAATAATCAAGATTACAAGAAGAGGGGATTTCTTAGAGCGAAAAAAGAAATTTATGAAAAATTGATTTTTCAACAATCTGGTAGGTTTTGAAAAAGAAGGTAATTTTCGGCATCAGCGGCAAAAATTGTGTGAGATTGACTCCACTTGTTATCCTGAAAAAATATACAATATCTCCTCCACTCCGACGCAAGACTATCGGAGGAATTTTACATACACTTTAGGCAAAAATTAGCACTTTTCCCGGAAAAACCTCGATATTAGGAACAAAAAGGAAACTTTAGTACGTATGCAACACGGAAACGACCTTATTTAAACTCCACTGGCAAAGATTTTCGGGAAAATTGACTTTTCTTTGGGAAAACTCGATTTTTAGGGTAAGTTGATCTGACTCAGAAAAATGGAGGTTATTTTCAGAATCAGCGCTAAAAATATAAGTGATATCTATTGAAACAATTTAGGCAAATCCATAGAAGTCAAACTTTGCTGAGCAGTGAAATCATTGAAAATAGTGTTCGCACCAACGATCTGGGCCCGATAAGGTTTCTGGGTAGATTTGGCAACAGGCTCGTGCCCGGCTCTGCCGCTGCGCCATGCCGCGACCCGACGCGACTTGTCGCGATGCGCGCGCATCACCTAACGCGTTGCGTCACACTAACACTGTGCAAAAACATGCTCCACCTACGCACTACCACAGACTCACGTGCATTATAAATACCCGCGCGGCGCGGCTTGATCATCACTCCACAACCAGCAGTCGAACTGACCAGTTGTCCACTCCAATTAAGGAAGATCGATAAGCCATTTTTGCTCTTCTATTTTCCACTCTCTCCGCCGTGTTTCACAGCGGTCATCCCAAGGAGCTTCTCTGCGAGATTTTCTTCAATCTCTCACTGCGGTGTATCCCTGCGGGTAGCTCTTTGGAGCCATCCCTGCGGCGCTTCGCCGGAGAGTTAGTTCCCTCTCGACTCCCCATAGCGCGTCCTCCTCCTAGTTATTTCACTCGGCGGTGTACGTGCCGCCTCACACTCACGTGCTGGTCCCTCATCCAACAAATATCCTCCGTCTTCTATTTGCAGGAGTTGACACCAAAAGGACAACTCAAGGAATACCAAGAAATTTCGGCAGCTGTTCGAAATCGTTTTTATTTGTATAATTTTCCATATGACTTCTTGAGCTTGATGAGTTGCTAAAATCAAACTTTCTACATGCTTCTGTCCAGAAAAGTGGAGCTGAAATTGTGAAGTTTTTGTCAGTCTTGCACCCTTGTTCCCTTGTAACATTTGCATCTTGGGTAATTTACCGTGACGAGCCGGCTTCTTGGGCCAAGAATCCGGAATATTACTTGAACCATTCTTCAGGGTTTCTTCAAGCAGAGCTTCTTCATGCCTTCTTGAGGCGTACTGGAAGCATTCTAGGGTCAACAATAGATTTCAACAATTGAGCGAGGCGGGTACCTGCTCAGAATCAGGTAGAAAATGCTCATGCCCCTCAAATTGCATCGGGCGAGATTGAAGGAAATTCAACCCTCCTGCTTTCAGTTTGTCACGTTTACGTGCAGTCGCTTCCATTATCCTAAAAGAAATGGTGCCCCAACAAAGTATGGTATAGGCTTATTGCGACATGAAGTGACGTTGGGATGGTCTACATGCGCTCTCGTATCCGAAGCAAGACACGCTGAACGAGACTACTGCAAATTAATTGCAACCGCTGAAAGGATGTGAATTGCATGCAATATGATTCAAAAATCATAGGGAGCGCATTGGCAATTTCTGTAAGTTCTTCCCTTGCAATGGAGGGTATTGGTGTTGCAATGCCTGGTTTGAACCACGCATGCCTGGTTTGAATGCAGACAAACCACCCAATGATCCTAATGTGTACCAATCCGCCCGTTATCATTATAACGAGAGGATAATCCTCTCTTTGAACCTCAAATGCAACTAAACCAACACGAAACATCGTACTATGGCAAGGATTCACGCTTTTCCACATTTTAGATGACGTTTCGTAAATTGTGATTTTTTTCCTTGTATCAATTATATTTCATGAGTTATGCCATGAAATTACTCGCAAGTATCTTAATTTTCTCGTAAATTTTCCAAAAATCGAGGTGTCTCATTTTCATAATACTATCAAAGTTGCAAGCTTGAAAACTTGCTAACCTGCGTAGTTTGCAGAGAAAAAAAGGAATTATAGACTTTGCCAGGGTTACGTAGGTATCATTGTTTTCAAGGATTGTATTATTAGCACTTCAGCAAAAAAATTCTTGAAAAAACCTAAAATTCAAGAACCTTGTAAGGTTCCATGGAGCTCGTGGAAGGGAAGGGTTTGTGAGGGTGGTCATTGCTGGACGTAGCAAATATCGGTGGATCGACGGTGAATAAATTTGAGATACCCCGCAACGTGAGTTTACCATGATGTGTAACATATTTGTATCGATGACGTAATTTGATAATTTTCTATGATGAGTTTTTGAACTCGTTTTAAAATTATCTAAATTACAGCCAATCCTGACCTAAAAATAAAAACAGTTGGAAGTGCCGGGTAGAAAATAATACATTGAATCCAAAAGTTTACTCATTTAAAATCTTGAAAATTAAATTCACCGCGTTACGCAACTCACCCTATTTGACAAATCCCGATTTTGAACGCACAAAAGCAATATGCACGCCTATGTCCTAATTAACTAATTTTCTCAAACCGGATTTCCGAAGTTGTCAATTTGTGCAGATAGTACCTCAAATTAGAATAAAATCCCAACTTATTGTCACCAGTGAACTCTTAATGAATGATGCCTTCTTCAATACTCATTCAAACAATTTCTCCCTCAATTGAAACACATTGAGTTGGTCTCTTAATTTTTTTCTTATAATTTTTATTAATATGATAATTCAAATATACCTTCACTGACGAGACTTCATCAATTTTTATTTTATCACTTGTCATACTTTAGGACATCATTCAGAGTCAGTTCTCAAATGAATCTTACCTTGTAAAATGTCTAATCCAGAATTAAGAAGTCAAATTAGGGATACCTCCAATCATAAAAAATAAGCGTAAGATTCAAACCCGAGCAAGATTTATTTGACTTTCACATTTACCGGTAAAATTTTCTTATCATTATAATTTTATTTGAAATTTAAACGTTTAACTGGATAATTCTGCAATGTTTAGCAGGAGGTGTATCTATATCCTGTCAAATGCGAGGAATGCTTTCGAAAGGAGTGCAACGATTCTCGCCTTTTGTCTGCAAACAAAGTGATGGTCTTTTGAAAATCAAGTGTGAAGTGGATTTAGCGCGATGAAATACAATTAGCTCCGGTCTTTTAGGGAGAAGACGTAAGAGAGAGCCGGCTCCCGAAAAAAGGTCCGCGGCATGTTTGTTTTTTACTACAACGACCGGCACTGCTTCTCTGGTTTACGAGCAAAATCCTGGAATCCTGACTCAATGAATTCGTAGTGGTAGTAGGTGCCTCGTGTGAAAATAAGTTAGGACCTCTCTGAGGATAAATCACATTATCTAGTCGTTTAAGATGTTTTGACTTCTTGACTTGTGGCACATTTCGTGGCTCTTCTGAGGTAAGGGGTATCTCTAATTCCGTTTGCGTAACGGAGAGCATTGAACTACACGGAGAACAGGGCTCACGTAGAAACTAGGCACGCCCTTACCCCAAAGGAACCACGAATTTGTACGCCTCTCGGTGATGAATCAGTTGCGCTGGTCTTAGAATCGTGTTTTAATGCTTGATTCTTGTAGATCAGCTAAAAATAATAAGATCTGTCATAACAGCAACTTCCTACCGTTGAATAAGAACCAAGATATCGCGCTTTGACAAAGTCATCCGGTTATGACGTCATCCAGCGCGGGTGTGATATCATTGGTTTCTTCCAACTTTCTTTCATTAGTCAGGGAAACACACATCTGCACTTGTTTCTCAACATGAAAGTCGGATGAAAGCAAGGTGGAAGAAACCAGGGTGTCACTACCGCAGTGGATGACGTCATAAACCGAATGTTTCAAAACTCGCGATATCCCGGTTAATACTGAACGTACAAAGGTGCTGCTTGGACGGGTCTTCATATTTTTAGCTATTGTTTAGCTTACCACTTAAAGCGGTCAACATTTTGAAAAAAATTACATTGCTGTAAATCGGAGAAAAACAGATCGATCCGCGGAAATGCGTTTTTCAACAAGACGTTTTATAAAATGCGCCCAAGTGAAAATAATGATAATCTCTTAGGTAGGCATCTAGGGACCTATTTGATACGAGAAAATCACACTTGTGACCCATGGTCGGGGGTAGGAGGTTCACGGCGCAGTCGTTTTTGAGGCGCCACGCGCAGCAAAATAATCGTACTTCTCAGCGCACTCAATTGAGATATCACGAAGATGAGGCGACAAAGATATCTCACAACTTGTTGCGAAATAATATATTTTGTTTTTTTAGCCTTTGATGCCTATTTTTGACGCTTTCCACTGTTGCCAAATTCTCTCGAAAGCAGAATAAAATATTCACTACTTTTATTCTTTGCCCTTGTAACTTTGCGCAAAACTGAACACTAAAAAAGTGTCAAACTGCCAATAATTTGAAGGGTCAAAAATAGCCATCAGTTCCTTACGTGGGGCCCTTTGGGGGCCTTACGAGCCTACGTGCGTATATTGTAAATCTGGCCTTGCATTAAACTCTTTAAATTTCTTTGAGCGCAGGACGGATGGGCTAATTTTGCGTGTTTTTCAATGATACTTAGGATAAACCTTACAAGAAATTTCGCTTCACTTGTAGCAGAGATAATATAATTTTGCGCGGTTCTATGAATCAACCAATTTATTAGATTTGTCTTTAAATTCGGATAGGTAGGAGAGAGAGTCTAGCGACACAACGCTGGCAATGAATAAAACCCCCAATGAACGGCTGGTTTTGCCGTAGAACCAGGGGCTCGGCTGGGCTCCTCTGCGTTGCCTCCCTGCCATTTCTTATGCGTCAGCTACAGGCTCTGTAAGGCATGACATATTTAATTACAGTTGCTCCAAGTTGGCAACATTGGGATGGAAGTACTTATCACAAAGGTCTTGACTCTTAGGTCTTTATTTTTATTATTTCATGAAAACAAGGGTGGAAATGAATGCAAGAGGCCTTTTCTTTCTTTACTGCGCCGCCGCGCCGTGCGGGTCGTTGCTGAAGCCCGACCCGCCGTGTCCCTTTATTGAGCATGCCTGGTCCGCTGACCTGAATTTTGTGCCAGGATTTCGGAAAAGTAGTGTTGCCACATTACCAAAATGAAATTTTGAGAAAATGGGCACAGCTCAGTACAGTGTCCGTGCAGAATACTTTATTGAACAGGTCCATACATACATTATGACGGTTCGATGATGCGATAGGAATGGTGAGAAAATGCATGAAATAGTATATTATAGGATCATAATAAAGTCCAAACCACCGTAACACATATCGCCAAGCGTCAAGTCACAGCCGTTCAAATCCCTGAATCTCACTTACGAGTTGCTCAGGGAGTTATCGTATTTACTCAGCTCATTTTCCCAACATCATCATAAAATAGAAGCATTACGAGGCATATCGGATCAAAATGTTCACCATCTTCATTTTTTTTCCGAATTTGGTGAAAAATTCGCATTTCTTCGCCGATCTTTTTTAAATTCTATATCCAACCTAATGACACCACAGAAAAATCAAGTGGACGTGCACTATATTATGGGAGGCCAACAGATTCGCCGAACGTCCGATTTGAAGAAAAAAATTCACGCATTGATACTCAGTGATAGAGCTTTATCCTCTAATTTTAACATGAAATTGGCAACTCTGTCCGGAACTACCTTTTCCGTTGAACGAAGTTGCCATATGAAACACGGCGGATGCGAGATTCTCAATAACATATTGGGAGGTGACAAGAATCGTGGCAGCACTGTTGAACGTTGCATTGAGGTCCGTATAATCTTCCGGATCTACAGGCGAAGTTCCGGATCTACAGGCGAAATTCCGGATTTCGGCCGGTTAGAACTACGTTTTCTGATTCTTTCTTCAACGGTTCTCTCCCCCCCCCTTCCCCCTACATTACTCCTAGCGAAATAAAAATGCCTCCGAATCGATTGAGCTTCCCGTTTTTTTATCTGCAGATATTTTTCTAACCTTACTGCCTACCGTCCAAGAAGTTTTCTCCGAAAAATGGAATAAATGAAACATTTAAGGAGTGAATACCTAATCAATACCTGGTTAGCGCAATTTGGTGTTAGTCAGATTGTACGTGGGTGTCCCTTGTACTGATTAATAAAAAAACAAAGCCAAAAAGTTCAAAACTTTTCAATCAAATCCAAAAATGTTGAGCTCTAATTAAAAGCTCTAAAATACAAAACTGATGGGGGAGAGTGTTCAGCTCAGGCAGTTTGCATTGGACTATTAAGTTGAGGTAACGTCGAGAGATCTATAATTTTGGGTGTTTTCACACCTCATCAGTAGATCACACTCGTCAGTGAACCCAACTGAAAATTTTGCAAAATCCAAGACGGCATCAAAGCACAAGTTGGAAGTAAAAGTTTTGTATTGCAACACGGTAAAGTTATGTACTGGTACTCATTAGAGCTGAAAATTTTTAATTCTGATTGGAATTTTCTCTGGCTTTTGATCTCACTGACGTTGACGCGATTAACCATCGAGGAGATATTTCCAAAAAACTGATCGTGGGTTTTCTCAATTTTGGAAAATTCAAAATGGCGGCGCCCTGAGCACCAGGCAATTTTTCACAGTTATTATGGGCATTTTCGGACTTCAATATCACCTAAGAATCGAAAAAAATTGGTTTGGTTCGAAGGAAAAACCAAAACCCGAAATTTGTTGTGCTGTGTTATCAGAAGCTATAAACGTCCCACCGTCAAACAATATCTTCGCCACGCACTTTCGGGTCTTGTTTGATGGAAAAAAGAGTTTCGTGGTTAGGAAACCGAGATTTTGTAGTTGTAACTTTGGTGACGCTTTTCACTTTTCCTTACTTTATATCGTTACAACTTTCATAAACTGGAAAAAGCAATTATCTCCTAGAAATTGGTATAGTTTTATAATAGGTAATGCTAGGAATATCCGATAGTACACCAGATGAGAAGTTTGCAATGTAACGTAGATTTTCCGATTTTTCTGGTATTTTTCCTGAAAATTCTTCGCCGTCCTGAAAAACTTTTTTTCTCAAAATACAATTGACGGCAATGACGACCTGCAATCTCCTTGGAACGTTGGAAAATCCGAAAATATTGACCAAATTTGTGCTAGTTTACTTAGTCATTTCAGTACACTGAGATACTGAGTTTCCATGGTAGTGAAGTGAATTTGGGAATAATTCTTGTTGAAAATGTTGAGTGCATATGTTTTTGCAATTGTTTTTGTTTAAACTTCAGAAACAACAACAGATCGGCCGGTCAAATCCTGACACTGTTATTGAGCATGCCGAAGCTTCATGATGCGAAGCCTCAAGCTTTGTTTCGGGAAGTAAATATTTTGGAGAAAACTTCCTACTTCTCATTTACAGCAATCTAAATAGAATCAGTAATCGAATGTCCTTCCATTAATGGCTCTCTTTAAAGAAATATCCACAATATATTACATGTAGGTATCACTTGTTTACTCTTAGGAAGCCACCCAAGAATAAATAGCCTTCGACAATTTTCTATTCTGGGACCGTAAACTTATTAAACTGTTCAGTGTTCCATAATTATTAACAGGTATATTGTGAATTGCTAGTGTGTGCCATTCTTTGATAGTTTGTCTCAATGCGAGATATAACATCAGTGATTTAATCTCAATTTCTCATCCACTCATTTTCTAAGTAATCACATCCTCCACATATGACTTTGATTCACTTTGAACCTGATTTTTTTTTGGTAAATAATGGCTCACTATGCTGAGCGTTTTACCAGAAAGTCAGTTTTAAGTTACATTCTTCGACATGGAACTACATACAAATTTTGTGAAGATGCATGCCCTGACTCTGAATAAATGGATGTTATTAAAAATCCTGAAGATGAAAGGTGAGTAGCTAACTACTTTGTAAGTTCCCTTCTCAATTTCAATTACCTAAGTATATGGTTTCTATTGGCGGATAGTAAGAGTCGTCCAGAAAGTAAGTTTACCTGTTACATACTTCCTAAACGAAGATAGGTAGAGACAATCTGCATTAAGCTTAGAAAAGTCACTACTCTGGTTCTCTAATACGCTGTAGATTTTTAAATTTGGCTTGATAGAACTCTAGAAAAGTGGGATTTTCTGAACCCACCTCCTCTCCGCACGGGTTCAAAATTAGCGATAGACACAGTGGCTCATTTGCGAATGAGGCTCTGTAAAATTTTGGACCTGTGCGGAGAGGAGGTGGATTTAGAAAAAGCCACTTTTCTAGAGTTCTATCAAGCCAAATTTAAAAATCTATGGCGCGTTAGAGAGCCCAGAGTATTGGCTTTTTTAAAGTTTATTACAGATTTTCTCGAAGTACCTATCTCAGTTTAGGAGTTATTGAACAGGTAAACTCATCTCTGGACGATCCTCGTGGTTGTTCTTCCCTCTTTCTTGCAAATTCTTTATTGAAATGAAATACATAAGGCTCTTTATCCTTGAAATATCATTATGAAAAAGCAACTGTGTTTAAAGATTGAGACTAAAAAAAGATAATGGTGACAGTAAAATGAGGTGAGAAAATCTACCAACTGGAGGCATCCACTTTAAAATATTGCAATCACATGAATTTGTTGGCTAGCGCATCCATCTACATAATTGATTTTAAGGGTTTTCATGGGTGTACTGAAGGAAAATCTAGACAAATTTTCTTCGACTCATAATTTGATCAGTACCTAGACATTTCTGCCGTGAAATGGAGACCTCAGGTTTCCATGTCAATCCAGTGATAAGAGAATACCTTGGTGTGCCTTCGAATTAACACTTGCTACATTTTTTGTGATTTTCAATTACTGGATATTACATTCATTGCACACATTTTTTATGAGAAAACTACATATGTTCCAAAGAATTTAAAGCAAGTCATGTGCACGTTGGAGCAAATTTACTTCTATTCTAGTTTGAACATTATTGGTACGTACCTTTCAATTTCAGGATTTAACGGCTTTTGCCGAAGGGTCTGTTGGTGCCGGCACACACAGTTCCAGGGTAGAATGGAGATCCATGTCGTAGAAAATTCCTTTGAACTGATTTTTTAGTAAATAAATGCTCAGATAACTGAAGCATAATTTACTACACTATCAGACTTCAAAGGGAGTTGGTCATGAGGAAGTATTCACAACAGCAAAGGAAAGAATATGTGGATATACAAGTAGAGGTACTTAATGAGCAAATATACAGATTACTGACTTTAACACTCGCAAGAAAGGAGGAAAAATCTTAGAGTAAGTGCTTGGTATCAGATGTTCTAGCAGCATAAAGCCCGTCCAATGTGAAGATTGTTTGATTACCCAATGGTTGCAAGTGCAAGAATCTATGTATGACCGCGGAAAATGTATCATTAGAAGAACACTTATAAGTATATTTTGACTAACACAAACACTGTAAAAATCGTGTGCAATGTTAACCCCAACACCGAAAACACGGTGATTTCAACTGAAAAACCAAGCCTTTAGATACTTAAGTGATAGGGACACACACATATAACTAACACAGTTTTGGAAGCAATTTCCGGATTTCCCAACGTTTCAAGGAGATTGCAGGTCGAGATATTTGTAAAGCAGAGTTAGATATTTTAGTTGAACAAATGACAGTTCAGAAAATATGCCAAAAAGTAGAGAAATCTTTGTCAGAAGATGAAATTGATAACAGCCAGTTGGTTGTTTTGATTAGACTCAGTGTTCCCGGGTGCTCCGTGTGCAAGATCCGTACGCTCTACCGCTCTCCGTGCTGCTATTGGCTGAGCGTCATTCTGTGACGTCACGCGTACGGATATTTTAAGATAGGGAAGCGTTTTTCCCATAAGATTTTTGTCCGTACGCGGTCCGTGTCGGTATAGGGAATTTCCGCGCGGCACGGATAAATCCGTACGCCTGAAATCACTGATTAGACTCGATATTCGAACGCGTAGAGGTCCCGCTGACGGCGCCCGGTCGAATGTGTGGCAAGAAAGCCAGGGGGTAATTCCGGCGCCATATTGAATTGCCGCTAAAGCGCGGGCAAACGCGGCATTTTAAAATTTCGAACTTCAAAAGTCGATTTCGGAGAGAAAAACGGCTCGAAAAAATCTGAAAAAATTACTGCGTGATCAGGAGACAATGCAGTTTCTGAAAATGCAAGAATTAGAAACAGGTTAACAAGCTCATTACATGTACGTCATTGGATTTATCAGATAACGTGGAATTTCCCGCTTCTCATGAATACAAACCCCACACGTTGAAGTGAGTACGCTAAAGTATGTGCTTGAAAGTATGTACACTAAAGTTTGTACGCTAAAGTATTTTCCATTTTATGCAGAAAATTCCCGCCTATAATTCATTTTTAATGTTTTCAATTTCTACCGGATGAATGACAGTTTCTTTTTACCCTCTCGGTGAACTCAGAACGGAGACTATGTCAGGATAAACTTATTGATTTTAACGGCAGAAAGAGGTTTTCTCAAAGGATAGTCAAAGTCAGAAAGGGGCCGCTCATAATGTATGTTGCAGGAAAAGTGAATATTTTGACTTCCCTTCCCCCTCATCGCATACCCGTAACGCAGGGCTGTAACTCCGTAATACACTTTCCGTAACGCTCTTTTCAACCCCTTTCCCCTCACGTCTGGTTTTTTCATGAATACTTGCCACCGTGAGGCGATTTTTTAGCGTCGGAAGTCATTTTTTTCGTGTGAAAATTTGGCCAACAATATTGGAGTGTTACGGTGTTACGGACGTAACCTATATCACTATTTGTCGCCTACCTGACATAAGGGTGTAACTACAATCTGCAATGAACCCAGCCATCTAAACAACTTAATGCTTTTCTGGACTCATCTCAATGTGTAGTTACGCCCTTATGTCAGCCAACCGACGTATTTATCGCCACCATGGCTTGTATACCGCACGCGGAACTTATTTTCAGGCCCTCTTTCTCCCCGAAAGAGTCACACGTAGGTATTTTAGAAAGTGTTTCGAATACCATTGTCGTTTCGGTGACACTTTTAGTTGCTGGTAACGTCCCCAGATATTACATTTTTGCATAAATATATTTCTCGTGCAAATGCAAAAGGCACCAAGAGCAAAGTAAGAGAGGTTATGTTATCACACGCCGCAGAGCTATTAGGAATTGAATATATTCTGATAACAAAATGATATCATGCAGTTTGAAAGGCGTCACCAGAATTAGACTGAACAAGTGTGACACTCGAATTTTCAGCCGACAGACTTATTTCTGGGAAGTAATAATTTAAAAATTCACAAAATAATTAAATCACACTGAGCTGCAACTTAAGATTCTTTGTAAAGATTCTTTTTGCAAAAAAAAAAAAAAAAAAAAAAAAAAAAAAAAAAAAAAAAAAAACATAAATGCTACCTGCTGGTCAAGGCGGAGGGTCATCATAACAGCGTGAAACACGATAACTTGTCTTCCAGCTCACCTCACCTAACGCAAGTCTACTTGAAAACATGCTCTTATGATTGTCATTTTATCGAAATTGAGGATACAGACTAATTAAAATATTGTCTCTGAAGAGTCTTATGTGATGATGAATGCATTTTATTCCATTGGAAAGTTAAAGAGGGGACTCGATTACACGTCATCAGGGGTTACATTCCCAACTTTTCCCTTGAAAAAAAATTATGCTGAAACCAGATAATAGTGTGAAAAATCCCCTCCTCCTTTTGCAGTAACATAGAAAGAAAGAAAGAAACAGTAAATCAGTGAAAAACTGAAATTGACGAAATGACGGCAATACAACACGGATTCTCCCGTTAGAAAATCGTAAAAGTATATCAAGGCTCACAGTCTTCTCGCGGCCTCGCCGTCTTGAAAATATACGATTCAACATATTGGTAATCCGAATGATCGGGATGTGTCAAGTGAACATAGATGAGGGAGAGGGGGGAAAGATCAGATTGAATCATACGAAAACCGCCCTGCGTTGACCGAAAAAGGTCGGATCGGTGGATGTAGGCAAAAAACTGGCATGAATGAAGACTGACCAAAGACATATAGACGGAGGGCTAAAAGCAAAAAATGAAGCTTCTTTTCAACCACCTCTACTATTGGCTAGAGGATTGGCGGGGAAATCGGGACAAGTTTGAAATTCAAATGTAGGGCGGGAACTAAATAAAATTGCGGAAACAAAGTATTCTAGGTTGATTTTTGCCCAAATTCACTTACCCACTCATATTTTTTTAACTTTAGGTTAGTTTTGGTCCGTCGTCGACCGATTAATTTCATTTGGGAGTAACGGTCATCTAGCACTGTAACGGCCTGTTTGAACCTGCAGAACCACCATGAGCAGAAGAAAAACTAACTTTATCTGAGATTACTGCCTGTTACTGAGCAAAAGTAGGTGTATTATATTAGGACGCAGACCGAACTTTCTTAATATAATCGTTATAGGCATTTAAAACACGTTTAGAAGAAGAAATAAGGAAAAATCAAGAGGACAAGTTCAAATCAAATTTCCGTTTGCCGCCATGGATTCCCGCGCTCATTTTACACACTCACGCAAGCACCCAGCGCCAAACCAGGCTTCACTTTTTTCCCGTGCTTTTAGATACGAGCACTCCGTCTTTATGTCTTTGACACTGACTGATAGAAATGTTGCGATGGAAAGTGTGACGAATCAAAGAGGTTAGGGTCAGCGCGTCTTCGAGGATATTGACCTACTATGCTTGATAGGAGCCTTTTCCAACGCCGCGCCGTGCCACCAGAAAGGTTTGCACTCTTCTCTTTTCAAACAAAAAAAAACACGGCTACAGAATATTATTGTTCTTATTTTGCCTTTCGTTCGGAGAGAGCCTTGTTTGACGGTCTTTGACGATGTCGGTTTGTGTTAGAGAACGCACTTCTGTATTCTTACAAGGTTGCAATACTACACTCAATTGGTAACAATGGTGAGCCGTTGTTACCGTTAGCCCACATCATGATCCTCAGTTACTTTGGGCACGAAAATGAAACCAGTCGGCGCATGACATCAGACGCGACAGCGTTAAAGATATGGTGACAGCTGTTTTAATGATTTTCCAATGGGAGGAAGACTTTTATAAATTGAAAATTGACGTTATGAGCAACCATTATCGTAAAAAATTATGTTCAAATTCAAAGAAAGGTAGGTATGGGATTTGGAACCTCAGTGACTCGCCTAAACAATTGAAATAGGTATTGGCCTTCATCTTCCGAGTCTGATTGTGAGGGCAGAAGAATGAAATTATATCAGTTCACAATATTCTATTAAATTTTCGAACGACCCTGAAATACACCGCGCGAGCGCGCATTGACAAGTATTAAAAGGATCAACTTTTCGGCAGAAAGATGCAGGGAAGGTGAAGCCATCGAGGCTTTTTCGCGTTTTGAAAACTGGCGAGCTTTGAGACATTCTTTAAAAACCAAACAAAGTTACGCTTTTTTCCCTCAAGTAAGAAATTGTTTCATATTTCTATTTTTTTTTTTTTTTTTACTTTTTAGAGAATATTGGGGCGAATAAAGAATTCCGTATTAGCATCTTTATACATTGCATTATGCTCGCATGAATTGGAAGGATTGCACCAGAATTTTTTGACTTACTTAACTTAACTTACTTAATGTATTCAAATAGCTCAGACAAAGCTGATAACTGTTGAGTATCCAATCCCCATTAATTGCTGAATGCGCGACACTCAAAAAATTTAGGGCATCACTCTACAACGCACAAACGACTCCCACTTTTAGTTCTCATTCTTGACGTGTGAGCAAAAGACAAAAGTGCGTTTCATGGCGCGTAATTTTTCTCTCAAGTTTCATTTACTTGGAATGAGAACCAAAAACATAACACCTTGAAACTTCTGTAAATTTCTCCTTAGTTTAAGAGAATGAATTCCCCACATACAAAATAATTGTATAATTTTCTGTTGAAAAAATAAAAAATGAGAGTGATTTTGGCAATGTCTAATGAAGTGGGCAAATACTGTTAGAATCCTTCCAAGTGCACCTCGGAAAAATTCGCTGAGTATCATTGTACCACATTATTATAGAGTAAAATGATGACAAGAGGCTACATTGATTCATTCTAACAGTCGAGGGAATTGAATTTAATTAATCTAATAGACTAAAAGGATAATTTATTGGATATCAGTCGCTGCTGGCACTTCTGTTTGAAGTCTCCTTAAATTAGCTAAAGATTTGAGATGTCAAAATATTCGTAATAGTATTTATAAGAGGATGAACTGCATGTTAACGTTCAAGAAATTTCCAATACTTCATTCTGAACTTCAAAAATAAATGATAAGTGGTGCAAAGAGTAGGTTCTGGGAGATTCACGCATGTGCCGCACTCTCGGGGATTGAAAAAAGAACTAATCGGGTGAAGAATCACTCAAACTCGAACTACAACGATAGATTCCGCGTCTAAGTGCCTGACAGTTAGGCCGCATGCGAAACTTCTGGAGCAGGAAGAGTACAAGCATTCTTCAAGAAGGGTCCGATTACCAGTGACGACCCTCGACGACCGTCATTAAAGCGGAACGACCTTTTTCGAATCCGGGTCTCGCGGCCGTCACGGGTAGTTATCGCCCTTCGATGAAAACAATGGATCGGACGGCGAAGAAGGACTCAAGAATGCTCAAAGTAGTCACCAAGTACAGAAAAATCGTCTTCTTCAGAGCTTCTTGGACTTTTCAGAAGTCTCCAAGAAGCCTCCAAGACGCAGATTAAGAAGCAAAATGTTACCAGGGTTCTTGAGACGTGTGAGGCTGAGCCTGTCGCGTCGTTGATGTGTTTTCGTGGACATTTTGCTGAAGGCTATAATAATTTGGAGGCACTCACTCTTCCCATCTCTTTTATCATGCTGACCGGGGAGGGGAAAAAAACCTCTCTTTGATCACCAATCAGATATTGCAATATATCCACTGAATAATGCGTTTAAAATGACTGAAAACTTCACTTTAAAGCCCAGTTTCTCTTGCAATGGCCACACTGGGTGTTTGATTTGATTGTTTGAGTATAGTTATAAAAACTCATCGCGCTCAGGAGATTGCAGAGAACACCAGATAAAATGAAATTGAAAAGCCAGTGACGAAATTCTTTGCATCCCCTGCAAAGTATTTTACCGAATATTTCTATCGTACGGACACTTTAACATGAAAATTACATGTAGATATAATATAGATAGATATTTTTTGATAGCTGTATCTTGAAAATGTATGGAATCCTCTGGGATCAGCGAATTTCCAAAGATAACAAGAGGAGGATATACAACGCTGTAGTCAAAAGTATATTAGCATACGGATGTGAAGTTTGGCAGCTGAAAGAACGGACACAGGATATGCTAAGAGCAACGGAGATGGATTTTTGGAGACAGTCGGCAGGAATTTCTAGGAGAGATAGGGTCCGTAATGATAGAGTGCGTCAGATAATGGAAGTCGAAAATGACATCGTGTTCGACGTCATGACCAGACAACTTGTCTGGTATGGTCATGTCAATAGGATGACTGAAGAGAGGCTGCCAAAAAAGATGCTTGATTGGGTTCCTCCTGGGAGGAGACGTAGTGGACGCCCAGTGAGAGGTTGGCGACAGGGGGTGTTGAGTGAGATGAGGGAGTGTCAACTCCCTGATGACCTGTGGGCTTTGTGGCGATTGGGCGTCGTAGAGCGCCGAAGAGCGCTGTAAAAGCGACTCATATGTATGTATCTTGAAAAATAGAAAAATAAAAAATCGCAGCTCCGTTTCGCCGGGCCGATTCTTTGGGAGATCCCCCCCCCCCCCCGAGGAGCGCGCCTCGCGCGCGTCATGTCAGTCGTTTCTCCTTTTTTTAAGCGACGTTTAGCAAAATTGATATAGCACATAAAATCATGGTACACTTTATTTCCGACCGCGTCGACAATCACAGGTTCAAATCGTTTTTCCCTTTCAATGTTGACAATTAACTTATCCATCGTTAATGTTCTGAAAACAAATGTTTCAGTGTAACTTCTAATAAAACATGGTGTGCAAAATTTTTGTCCCGAGCAGAGTAGCCTTAACAGTTCCCCAGAGTCACTTTTAAACGCTTTTGAAGCGTGTTTAAAATCTGCTGATTCCCAAGTACATAACAAATATTACCACCAAACATTAAGGTGAAGACGACGATTGAGGGATCGACGTGGCGGTAATAACGGAAACGAAGAAAAAAGGCCAAGGATCAGAGAGCCTTAGGGACTATGATTTATTCTACAGTGGAGTGCCGAAACATCAGCGTGCACAACAGGGTGTCGAAATTCTGATCCGCAAAAAATTTCGAAAAAATATTAAGATCTGGGAGGCCATCAACGCTCGCATGATTAAGATGAACCTAACTATGCACGGTCACAGAGTCACTGTTTTGGGGGTATACGGGGTCAATGCTGATGCTACTATCGCACTGAAGGATCAGTTTTTTGAAGAACTGGACGAGGAGGTAGTGAAGGTAGGACCTGGGAGAGAAGTCCTTGTGTTGGGAGATCTTAATGGAAGAACGGGATCCCGGGTCAACAGTAAAATCGTCGGCCCGTTCGGTGAAGTTACGGTGAACGACAACGGAAGCCGCATTATCGACGTTTGCGAGCAGAGGGAATTTAAAGTATTGAACGGGTTGTACCAACACAAGGATATTCACAAATATACTTGGGTCCAACCTACCCGCGGCTTAAGATCCATCTTTGACTACGTGCTCGTTAAACAGGTAACAAACATGAAGATCCAGCAGGTGAGAGTATGTAGAGGACTCTCCTGCAGTAGTGACCACTACTTCCTCAGAACGGATGTAGCCTTTCCCGCTCTTGTGTCGCAGAACGATCAAGGCGACAGTCAACAACCGGAGCGACAACGCGTACATCAAGTTCAGTATAACATCGATTGCCTAAAGCACCCGAGTGTCAAGGCTCTGTACGCAAAGCGCCTGGATGAAAAGTTAGGAGATGCGTGCGATGGCAGTACGGAAGAGCGGTAGGAATTTATCAAGAATTGCATTCACTCGGCGGCAGCGGAAGCCCTGGAGGTTTCTGATCAAAAAAATGATAACAAAGAACCGTATTGGTGGGATGCGGAGGTAGAGGAGGAAATAAATGTGAAAAGGAATAGGTATCATCAGTTTCTCTCTTCCCAAAAGTTGGATGATAAAATCATGCACAGACGGGCTCAATCAAGAGTCCGTCGGGTAATCACTCGGAAGAAGAATGAGGCTTGGGAAGAAAGCTGTATGAAGATAAATACCTACCTTGGAGGGCGGAAAAGTACGGAAGGCTGGAAAGTGATCAAAGGGTTGCGACGGAATGAAATGCACATTATATCTCCGATACCAATTGACAAGATGGAGGACTATTTTAAAGATTTATTAACGGAGAGGCGACCCGAGTTTCAAGGCGGAGTCATAGGCAATAAAGAAGATTCCAACGTGGAGATCTAGCTCCAAGATGTAGTGAAGGCTGTGAGGGAGTTGAAAACTCGCAGAGCTCCTGGACCTGGGGGTATACCGGCGAAGTTGATAAAATGTGGCACCGGTAAACTATTTCAACATCTAAGGAAACTTATGCAAGACTGTTTGCATGGTTCCGAAATACCAAAGGATTTGAAGGAATCTTGGATTACTCCCAGTCATAAGAAAGGTAGTAAGCAAGATTGCGACAACTACAGAGGTATATCGGTCACAGGAACCTTGAGCAAGGTCTACGGTAAAATTCTCAAGGCAGAGGTCGAAGAGGTTTCGAGCGGCCAGGAAGCCGAAGAACAGGCTGGTTTTAGAGCCGGTAGGTCTACCGTCGACCATTTGTTCACCATTACCCAGGTCAAGGACGGTCAGCCCAGAGCTGCACTTGATGTTTATGGATCTTCAGAAAGCCTATGACAGCTTGCCGTTAGTGAAGCTTTGGGAAGCCTTGGAAAAAAAGGGGTTTTAGCAAAGGACTTGTGGGGGCAATTGAATCATTTTATAACGGGACGGTAGCAAGAGTGAAATCTCGTGGAGAGTTGTCCGGGGGTTTCTTCGTCACAAAAGGGCTAAAACAAGGCTGTTGTTTGTCCTCAACTCTATTCAAGGTATACCTAGAGCACGTGTTAAAGGGATGGAAAAATAAGGTTGCGGGAATGGGCGTTCCACTCCTTGATGGGCAGATCCTTTATACTTTATGCTTTGCCGATGACCAGATCGTAGTAGCTCAAGATGAAGAAGATGCAGATTACATGACGTGGAAGTTGGTCGAAGAATATCAGAAATGGGGCATGGATGTTAGTGTGTCCAAGACACAGAAGCTGGTAGTGGGAGCAGCGCATCAACGGCAAAGCATAGAGCTTGAGGATGGACGGCGCATCGAAGAGTGTGACGAGTATAAGTATGTCGGTGTCTGGCTAGATCAGGATGGGAGGATGGATAAAGCAATTAAGGACAGGATCATCCAGGGTAGGAGAGCCATCGCGATGCTGAACGGGGTGCTTTGGGATCAGAGCATCTCAAAGACAACAAGCACCGGATATATGACGCCATCGTCAAAAGTATCGTGCTCTATGGTAGTGAAGTGTGGCCTTTGACGAAAAGGACGCAAGAAATGTTGAGGGCAACTGACATGGATTTTTGGCGGCGATCTGCCGGCATTTCGAGACGGGACCGTGTCCGTAATGAGAGAATTCGCCAGGTGATGAAGGTTGAGAAAGATATCGTGCACGACATCATGTCCAGGCAGTTATGCTGGTATGGACATGTGCAAAGAATGTCGGAGGAGAGGATGCCCAGACAAGTTTTGGATTAGGTACCACCTGGGAAGAGGCGACGGGGACGTCCCGTAAAGGGTTGACGGCAGGGCGTTGACGAAGAGATGTTGCGGTGTCAGTTGCACGATAACCTCTGGGAAGACAGGCATATGTGGCGTTCGGGAGTCGTAGAACGCCAGAGTGCGTTGTAAAGCATATACATATACACACACACACACACACACATATATATATATATATATACACACATATATATATATATATATATATATATATATATATATATATATATATATATATATATACTGAGGTGAAATAAATTTTACACACTATTTTTTCGAAGAAACACTGAAAAATCGGTTTCAGACAATTTGAACAAAATAGTCGATCCCTCTGAATATTATGTTTCCAATTCCTTTAATTTGTTTGAATCCATTCACAACATGGTGGTTCCAGCGGAATTCTGCATGATTTCTCTGGATGTGGTATAAATGTATACAAATATATCATCTGACTCGACCGTCCAATGTGTCAGTCGTCGTTGGAACGAGATAGAACCGCTTTGCTTAATTCCAAAGGAATCATTTTGAATGTGTTTAAATTCTACTGCTTTCCAAGTAAATGACAAATATTACCAACAAATATCGGGGTTGGCAATGAAAGGAAGTGTCTCTGCCACGGAGTCGAACATTGCCATATAGGACTGGAAAAAGCGGAATTCTTTCGGTAATTCCATGGTGAATTTATCGGTACAAACGTTACGCTGATGATATTTTCGCTTTGTGTTGAAGGATAAAAATCAATCAATTTAATATTTTTTTAACTCGACGAATTGTTCTATACAATTTACGTTTGAAGAGGAAATCGACAGTATAGCCTAAATTTTCTCGACATGACTGTGATACGTGCGAACAACTCTCTAATATGTAAGTGGTATCAAAATGGCGACATCTGGCTAGTATATGAATTATTTATCAGCGCAACCTTTCAAGTATAAGAGGAACCTAGTTCACAATTTAGCGCAGCGTATTTTTCGCCTAAGTGATGCACAAAATCACAATGAGGTGATGGAAACCGGTAAACGTTTGTTAATTGAAAATTACTAGCAGTGGCGTGGCTAGCTTTGCGATACATCGATTGATCTGCCCCATGAACTCATGGGAAAGGATCGATAAACAGGGTGTTTGCAACGAACACCTGATAAGCGATTCTTTACTTACCATCAAATGGGGAAATATCGATAATCGATCATTCACGCCTCGCCACTAATTGCTACCCTCCATCTCTTATTATGACCAAGAAGTTCAAGGAAACCAACTGTGCCTCCCAACCCAGATAGCATAAAAATATTTTTAAAATATTTTTAAAATATTTTAATGTTCCCCGTATGTAAATATTTTAAAAATATTTTTCAAATATTTTGAGAATATTTTAATTACAATATTGTCATGGAAATATTTTGATAAAGATTACAATATTTTCAAAATATTTTCAAAATATTTTGTGCTTTCTGGGAAACAACGAAATCTGGATTTTGGGAAGTTAATCTCTTTGCCATATATAACATTTTTAAATGAAGTCTTTAGCCGGGATCTTAAAATCTTATGGTTTTCCTGTGGTTAACAAGCAGTACAATACCTAATAAAAATTTCCTTTTGTGTATCTAAATTAAAATCTGACCTTAAGGATGAACAAGTACCGAGAGTAGTCTACCACATTAAGTGCCAGAACTACGAAATTTGGTATATTGGTCAGACGAAGCGGGCACGTAAAAAGCGGTTAATTCTCATCGATATGATAAAAAATAAGAGACTGAGTTACATCGGCACGAAGTTTCACATCATCGATTTGACCTCGAGGGTGCTAAAATTTTGGTCACTGAGAAGCACGATTTTCCGCGGTGTCTCTCAGTTATGGTCCACATCCTCAAGATGAGGGACCAAGTTCGTAATTCCTGCGCTGACGTCGATAAGCATGGCTTTACCTATCACCAGTTCTTTTTACCAGAGAGCGCTGCTTGATAGGTAGTGTAATCTTTGGAAGTGCCACTTGGCTGAACCTTGTTTACCTATTTTCAGTCGTGACTTGCTGTTAAGGGGCGGCTCATACGTGTTCTTAAATTTTTGTTTTATTTTATCGGTGGTTGAAAAAGGGCATGTTTATCCCAAAACGTCGCGTTCAAATTGTTTTATTCAAATCTTGTACCCAGTTTTAGCTTTTATTTCTCTTATATATCATTTCGCTGATTAAATTGTTAGGTGTACATACATGCAAACATATATCTACGGGGTGTCCCAAAAGTCCCTTCCACCCCCTCTAAAATTTTCCCTAATTGATATTTTGAAACGAAACTTTGGGGATGTTCATCGATCAATGTAAGCTACTTTTGGGGCCCTCGAAAATTTTCGGGGGCCAACTTTTTTTTTCCAAATGGCAACCCCTATCTTGTGGTACTTCATTCAAAATAGCATGAAAAACTAAGACTTTTGGCGCAAACAGCAGATCAATATCTTAATTTTTGACCAAATTATGATAGGTCAAAGGTCAAATTTGACCTATTTTTAAAAAATCATAACTCCGGTTCAAATTATCGTAATGAAAAAAATAAAACGGGAATATTTACCACATTATAAGCACTTTTAAGAAAAAGTCACAGAAATTACTTCAAACTAATTTTAAGGGGGGTTTCGGACCCCCAAATACGCCAATTCAGGGGCATTCAATTTTCCCGCGAAATAAGCCAATTTCCCCCAGATTTGCCTCCACATTAGTTCAGTAAGGTCAAAATCAGTTCAACATTACGTTGGCAAGTCCCCAATTTTCGGGAAAAGTTAAAAAAAAAAATTAAACGGTCAAATTTAATCACCTTTAATTTCGTTTATTTTTAACTTTTCCCGAAATTTGGGGACTTGCCAACGTAATGTTGAACTGATTTTGACCTTACTGAACTAACGTGGAGGCAAATCTGGGGGAAATTGGCTTATTTCGCGGGAAAATTGAATGCCCCTGAATTGGCGTATTTGGGGGTCCGAAACCCCCCTTAAAATTAGTTTGAAGTAATTTCTGTGATTTTTTCTGAAAAGTGCTTACAATGTGGTAAATATTCCCGTTTTATTTTTTTCATTACGATAATTTGAACCGGAGTTATGATTTTTTAAAAATAGGTCAATTTTGACCTTTGACCTATCATAACTCGGTCAAAAATTAAGAAATTGATCTGCTGTTTGCGCCAAAAGTCTTAGTTTTTTATGCTCTTTCGAATGAGGTATCACAAGATAGGGGTTGCCATTTGAAAAAAAAAGTTGGGGTCCGCAGCCCCTCCCCACGGGGGGCCCCGTTAATTCTGGGGGGCCCCAAAAGTAGCTTACATTGATCGATGAACATCCCCAAAGTTTCGTTTCAAAATATTAATTAGGTAAAATTTTAGAGGGGGTGGAAGGGACTTTTGGGACACCCTGTATACATACAGGGTGTAACAAAAGTCCGTCCCACCCCTGCTAACTTTTGAACGAATTGAGCTAGGGAAATGAAACTTTGGGAATGTTCCTTTCTCAAAGGAGACCATCTTTTTTTCGGGGGGGGGGGGGTCAAAATTTTGGTCCCACCTCAGGAGGGGGATGGGGGACCCCCAACTTTTTTTTTCAAATGGCAACCCCTATCTTGTGATACCTCATTCGTAAGAGCATACAAAATTAAGACTTTTGGCGCGAACCGCAGATCAATATCTTAATTTTTGAAAGAGTTATGATAGGTCAAAGGTCAAAATTGACCTGTTTTCAAAAAATCATAACTTCGGTTCAAATTATCGGAAAGGAAAAAACAAAACGGGAAAATTTACCAAATTGTGTCCGCTTTAAAGTAAAAATTGCAGAAAAAACATCAAACTAGCCCCAAATACGTCAATACAAAGGTCATTTAATTTTCCCGCGAAATCAGCTAATTTCCCCTCGATTTGCCTCCATAATATCTCATTAAGGTCAAAATCAGTTCAATGTTACGTTGGCAATCCTTAAACTTCGGGAAAAGTTAAAAAAAAACCAAATTTGAACGGTCAAATATAATCACCTTAAATTTCGTTTTTTTTTACTTTCCCCGAAATTTGGAGACATGCCAACGAAATGTTGAACTTAATTTGACCTTACTGAGATAATGTGGAGGCAAATCTGGGGGAATTGAATTGTTTCGCGGGGAAATTGAATGACCTTTGAATTGACGTATTTGGGGGTCCGAACCCCCCCCCCCCCTTAAAATTAGTTCGAAGTGATTTCTGCAATTTTTACTTAAAAGCGGACACAATTTGGTAAATTTTCCCGTTTTGTTTTTGCTTTCCGATAATTTGAACCGGAGTTATGATTTTTTGAAGATAGGTCAAATTTGACCTTTGACCTGTCATAATTCTGTCAAAAATTAAGATATTGATCTGCGGTTTGCGCCAAAAGTCTTAGTTTTATATGCTCTTTCGAATGATGTATCACAAGAAAGGGGTTGCCATTTTAAAAAAAAAAGTTGGGGGTCCCCCACCACCCTCCTGAGGGGGAACCAAAATTTTGACCCCCCCCCCCCAAAAAAAAAAAGATGGTCTCCTTTGAGAAAGGAATATTCCTAAAGTTTCATTTCCCTAGCTCAATTCGTTCAAAAGTTAGCAGGGGTGGGACGGCCTTTTGTTACACCCTAAATGAATTTAAATGACACATATTTCGTTATCTACGACCCGTGATTGATTCTCTTCACAAGGTCTCCAGGTGTGGGTCCGACATCATGGAAGAATGCAATAAAGTACCTATTTTCCTCAAAAATTAAACTAAAATAGGTTGTACCATTTTCCATAGGAAATGGCCGCAAGAGCTTTTCCATCCATACTTTCAGGAATCATAACATATCACCGGAGAAGCCTAAAGCCGAGGTCATTTCTCGTCTAGCCTCCCAGGGGGAGGGGGGCAGGGGGTCAAAGGTCAAACGCTCCGACCGCCATAACTTTTGAACGAATCATCGGATCAACTTGATCTTGGGCTCAAATGAAAGCTCTTGACAAGACTTTTCATTTGATGTATAGTAGTGTCTATTCTTGGTAATTTTTCAACGTAAAAAAAATCATTTTTTGATTTGACAAGCCAAAATAATTCAGTTTTTTGGGGTTTTCTCTAAAACGGAACGCATGAATCATTACAAAAACCAATTTTAATGATAGCCCTTGATTTAAGCTTTAAAACGAGCTATCGTTGAGTTTGGTGAAATGAATGGTTCAAAAGTTATGACCGTTCAATGTTGGCGTGGCGCGCTATTTTCGGAGCGCGTGGAGTGTATACTCGCGTGCCACCCCTCCCTACCTACCTTTTCCCCTGAGGCTCGCTTCAATTGATAACGGATACAGAAAGGTCCAAAGCTCCTTCCACCTAAAGAATGACCAAACATTAATGTTAAATTACTTTTATTTCTAACGAAAAAAGGGAAATAAAAATAAATTAAATGCTAATAAACGATAAGACGCTGGCATATATTATTTTTTCGCCCCCCCCCTCCATGATTTAATATTTAATAGCCAAATCAAGCTTTTTTACCGCAAAATACACTCAAAAGCTGTGGATAATATTCATAGGGTGTGGTACGCAACTAGCCGACCAGCACTTGAAACTCGCATTTACTACTGAATATCTCTCCCTAACCTCTCTCCGACCTATTTCCCTCTCATCAAGATTTACCTGCACGGGAATAATCAGATGCCGTAATGATGAGAGACTTGATTCGGCTACATCAAATATTAAATCATGAAGGGGGGGGGCGAAAAAATAATATATGCCAGCGTCTCATCGTTTATTAGCATTTAATTTATTTTTATTTCCCTTTTTTCGATAGAAATAAAAGTAATTTAACAATAATGATTGGTCATTCTTTAGGTGGAAGGAGCTTTGGACCTTTCTGTATCCGTTATCAACTGAAGCGGGCCTCAGGGGAAACGGTAGGGAGGGGTGGCACGCGAGTATATGTGGCAGGCATTTAACAATTTTAGGTAATAGCCATCTGCCTAGGCAAATAGCTATAATGCCTATTTGCCTAGGCAGATGACTATTCGCCTAGGCAGTTTGCTGTTTTCCTAGGCAACTTACTTTTTGCCTAGGCAACTTGCTGTTTGCCTAGGCAACTTGCTGTATGCCGAAGCAAGCTGGAGTTGAACCAGAATTCAGGCAAATAACAATCTAACTTTTCATCGAAATAAGATTTTTTATCGTAATGATCTGGCAACCAGATACAAAACACAACGATGTGGAGAGAGTAGGTGACCAAAACACTCGACTGATAACACGTACTTACACATAAGGACTGCCGAAAATGATAAAAACAACATCAAATACGATTTTCGAGCTGCCGATGACCGCCAGTCGCCTACGATCCGTTGTTTGCGTTTCGTGCCGTTGTCCCTTCGTTTTTTTCGTTGAATTCGAAGTTTTGTTTTTTATTTCCAGTTTTAGTGCCACAATTCCGTTTTGTGTTACTATTCACTCTGCAATTTTTTGTTGTTTTCGATTGTAATCCGATTTGATATTTTATTCTCGGTTAACGACTTTTAATCGTAAGAATGGCTGCAGGTAGTGAAGTAATAGTGAACAAAGATCTGTTTTATGAGAAATTGGATGAATATTTTAAGGAGACAGACATGACTAAGACGAATCCCTGGAGGGAGGATCATTTTAACAAGGTTTTAAAAGCTTCGCGGAGAGACGGTTCAGGAGTGGAAGAGGGGCAAAACAAAAATTTTGACGACTATTATCGGAGAAAGTACGACATTTTAGAGGTAGGTGCAGTAATTAATATCGTTTTCAAGCCTAGCAAAGAGGGCGAGCCAGCTGTTTTTGTCGCACCTTACGATTAACTTTTTGAAAAACTCATGGAATGCCATATTAGGACGGGACACGGTGGCCGTGACAAAATATAGCATGAAATAAAAAAGAAGCTCTTTATTACACGACCAGTCATTCAAATTTTTATTGAAATGTGCACAATTAATCATAATAAGAAACAAATGACCCGGAAGATCATAGTGGTGCAGCCAATAACGTCACGTGATTTCAACTCCAGGGGCCAAGTGGACCTTATCGACTTACAATCAGCTCCGGACGGTAACTTCAAGTGGCTCTTGAATTTTCAGGACCATGGCACCAAATTCTGCCACTTGCGCCCCCTGACGAGTGAAAGAGCAGCGGAGGTGGCCATGGAACTTTTAAAAATTTTCCTGAACCAGGGCGCCCCCCGTATTTTTCAAAGCGACAATGGGCGTGAATTTTCAGCAGCAGTCGTTGAGGAGCTCGCACAATTGTGGCCGGACTATGATAGTAGCCTATGATACTAATGATCGGTCATTCTTTAGGTGGAAGGAGCTTTGGACCTTTCTGTATCCGTTATCAATTGAAGCGAGCCTCAGGGGAAAAGGTAGGTAGGGAGGGGTGGCACGCGAGTATACACTCCGCGCGATCCGAAAATAGCGCGCCATGCCAACATTGAACGGTCATAACTTTTGAACCATTCATTTCACCAAACTCAACAATAGCTCGTTTTAAGGCTTAAATCAAAGGCTTTCATTAGAATTGGTTTTTGTAATGATTCATGCGTTCCGTTTTAGAGAAAACCCCAAAAAACTGAATTATTTTGGCTTGACAAATCAAAAAATGATTTTTTTTACGTTGAAAAATTACCAAGAATAGACACTACTATACATCAAATGAAAAGTCTTGTCAAGAGCTTTCATTTGAGCCCAAGATCAAGTTGATCCGATGATTCGTTCAAAAGTTATGGCGGTCGGAGCGTTTGACCTTTGACCCCCTGCCCCCCTCCCCCTGGGGGCCTAGACGAGAAATGACCTCGGCTTTAGGCTTCTCCGATGATACGTTATGATTCCTGAAAGTATGGATGAAAAAGCTCTTGCGGCCATTTCCTATGGAAAATGGGACAACCTTTTTGCAAGGGAAATCTTAAGCTAAGACAACTGAACGAGGAGAAATACTGGATAAATAGGATACAAAATAATAAATTGAAAACGGAGTATCTCAAATCATACCTACCTGAAATCATCCATCATTGCAAGAGCCTTAATGCCACCCCATAACTGGCTGGTTAAGAAATCTACAGGGCTGGTTAATCCAGTTACGTAGGGAAAACGAAGAACAAAGTCCAATTCTTCAGCTTTTATTTCATTGGCAATGGCCAGGATCTGGAAAAGAAGAACAACCATAAAACAAAAAGCATTAAAAAAATTAATACCAGCAGGTGTTCATGGTCAAATTAATGACACAAAATTTCAAATGGGTAGGAATAAACGCGCAAATCGAACAGTTCAAAGGAAATTCATAACGAAACTGCAAAAATGCGTATCTCGGTTGCGGTGTTTCAAAATCTCCGCTCCTATTTTATATTTTAAAGGAGGCCGAACCAACATCATGGTTAGAAATTCTTACAGAATACTTTTCATACAGAGAAGAAAAATCACCGTCGTTTCCAAGAAATGACGTTAAGTGGCTTTTGAAGAAAAAAATAAAGTTTGCAAACCTGCAACGCAGCAAACCGATGCACGAATTTCTGCAGATTTACCACCGAAATGTGACCAAAACACCTAAAACTCAGTTACAGCCCCGAATTCTTGAAGGAGAGGTCCACAGAATTTCAACGTAATGAATACGGTTAACTACAAACACATCCATAATTTCAAATACCTAAGACCAAGTAATGAAAACGGGAAGTTTTGCAATTAAAAAAATTATGATTTCAGAAAATTTAGTTTCAAGTCTCAATTGGCTGCTTCCATCCGCTAAAACTGTTTAATTTCAAAACGCTTTTCATTCTTATAACGCGTGCAAAGGTCAAAAACATTCACAACTTATTTCAGATTACGAAAAGGCAATATCTGCCAAAAATGCAAAAGCTGGTTTTCTTCCGTTCAAACTCTTGCCTCTTCCCTCTTTGCTCAAAAAGCTAAATCCCTCTCTTTAAGGACGTCATTTTTAGAATGTTATTATATATTCTCAAAATAATACTTCACGACAAAAAATAAAAATCATGGGACTTGATAATAATTTTTGTGTCACTAGACCAGCAGAATGAAGTCTTAGGTCTGGAAGTTAAAACTTAATTCCCGAGGAAAGGAAATATCTATTTTTCCAAAAAGCCATACACGTATTGTAAGTCATGAACCTACCCTCAAGGACGAAGGTCATCCGAGGAGTGAGGTTCCCCACCTTGAACCTTCCGAACGAAAATAGATTAATCAAATCAGTATGAAAGCACATGAAACAAGCTCAAGTTTCTGAAAAACGGTCAAAGGGTTTGCGAGAAAACTCAATTTTATTGAGACCACTTCCTGTTGCCGCTTGTACATTTTAGGGTTAGGATCTGTGCAGAGTCGATTTTTGCAGATTCGGGTTATTGCAGCTATGCATCACATCAAAAAGGCATTTTATAGTGATTATTAAGTAGATCTTACCACTTTTTTTGACGGAGTCTCCACCTCTGTTTTGACATTTTTGTTCATCAATATAGCAACTACTTGGTGCCCCTCGCATTAGAGCTCTCGTTTTGGCACCAAAACCAGTCATCGACGATCATGACCACGTAGGAGCCTATTACAGAAACGGGATATTCGCGGGAAAAATGAGACTCTTACAAGCAGAAACCAGGCGCAAAAAGGTGGTGGCTCTAAACCTTCCGAATAATGAAGGATTTAACGATTTAATTGAGGCATATTCTAATGATAGACGGAGAGAAAAGAGTGTTTCCGTAATCTTATAAAAAAAAAACAAAAATATGATATTTGTACAAAATTTCGGCCCAATCCAAAAAATGTCACTAATTACAAAAAAAAAAAAAAAAAAAAAAAAAAAAAAAAAAAAAAATATCAGGCACCCAAAAAATTTGATGGCAGTACCTTTTGGATTCGTCATATAAAAGGAAATGATATCAAAACGGCCCATATTCCTCTTTCATGATATACTACACACCCCAACGTTTTTCACCAAAAAAAAAAAAAAAAAAAAAAAAAAAAAAAAAAAAAAAAAAACACCTATAAGGTATGATGACCTGAACACGTTTTCATCCATAGCTTTACACGTCATGACTGTTGCATCACTCATATTTGAAGGGGCCCCACATTCGATTTTCAGTAAAGTACAATTTTTAATTTTCTTTTAGGAGTAATAAGAAAATTTGGTTCAACAAGTTTAAGACTTTGGCCGGATTCTTTGCCCGGATTCTTTGCCCCTTAGAATCTGAAAGTTTTTTGGGGTTTTTTGTAGTTTTTATATCAGGTCGTTTTTGGAATGATGTGAAGCTAATGAAATATTTGGTTGGAGACTGAGAAACTGAGAATAATATTTTCAATAAGCAGAACTGGAATTTCTTGTTTGATCAACAAAACATTAATAGGGGGTGATTCAGTTTGCAATCAGTAAAAGTTACCGAATGTTTTGGTGAGTTTAAACTTCTCTCATCGAAAAAGGGTACATTATGTTTTTAAAACTGATGGATTAGCAAATAATTGTCATAGTGTAGGCTACTTAGAATGAACTTCTTTTGCCGCCTAAATTAATCCTCACTCATAAAGTTTCAACATTAATTCTGCAACTTTTACTGCGTTTAACTCAACTGTTGGACATACTTACATTCAGCCACTAAAATTTTAAATTAAATAACAGTGAGACCACTAAGAGGAAAGTCCATTCAAAGAGTTAAAATTATTTTTTCTTTGTTTCACTCATTATAAAAAGTATTTCCTGTAAGAGGTAAATAATTTATCAATAAAAGTGTGCGTCAAGCCAAGCTTCATCGGCCACAAAAGTATTTTTTCTTTTAACAGAGTATAACATCTAGGAACGTGACTTGAAACATGAAGTTAAGAAAATTGTGCATATACCTATTATGCACTCCGTTGAATTTGAGCGATTCAGGTAATAATCGACTGAATTTCAACCTCAAGTTAAAATGGCCTCAGTCAGAAAATTATTTGAAAAAGAGAAAAACTTGTTGCAAATACTACACTGTAAGCTTACCCGGGGGGAGGGGGGGGTGGCTACCGCCCCTTGATACAGTATACCTATATTGACGCTAGCGGAGAATATTTTGATTGATTTTGCTTAGAGTAGCTTCACCAAATAATTTGTCGAATCGTATAACTGGCATGAAGTAAGCATTTAAAGAGCCATGCACAAATTCGCCCGTTTTTGGGCCCTCGAAATTGGGGTCGGTGTGAGCTTTTTTTTCATCTATAGGGTGACCCTTTACACATAATAAAATTTCAGATTGAGTATATTCACCGTTTTTGAAATATGGGGGGGCAAAGTCCCCGATTTTTACTCATATTTGCAGGTATTTTATAGTCGAACTTCGGCTGCTACAAGGTACCGGATGTAGATATTGAAGCGCGGTTTGCGGTGATTTGTCAAGCTATTTCTGGATTATTTTTTCACATCTTTTACAAACCCGCAAATGGTTTTTCGGGGGGGGGGGGGGGGGGAGCTTTATTCATACTATCATGACCGTTCGTATACGTCTTACTGGCATTAATTGCTTCGTTCTCGACTCCTCTCCACGCCGTAATCATGATGGTATTTTCTGTTAGGAATCTTTCTTCTTCTTTATATTTGACCAATTCTAATGTTGTCTCCCCCTTTTTCCCTTTTTAAACCCCCCCCCCCCCCAATTCTAAACACTCCCTCTCAAGTGTATATTCCTGTGCGGCAGATATGAAGGTGTTATTTGTGGGGAATTATTTTCTGTCTTTATGGTTGATAAACTTTGACCCCACCTATTCCTTCTTCCCCCCTTTACCCCTGTTTCACCCCCCCCCCCATTTCCACCGTAACTTACTCGAAGTTGTCTGCTCCCTCTGCAGCAGAAATGAGGACGTTTCCGGTAACTATTACACTATCCGATAACTATTATACTCTCACAAAAAAAAGTATTCAAGCATGTAAAAAAGAGAAAAGAGGGGGGGGGCAGTGGAAAGAGGGAATAAGGTAGGAAATATGAACTAGTGAGGGGGGATGGGAAAGAGAAAAAAGGGTGGGGGGTGTCTCCCTTGTATTGAGTTTAAAAAAGTAAAAAATTCTTCGCTGGAAACATCCTCATTTCTGCTGCGGAGGGAGCAGACAACTTCGAGTAAGGTACGGTGGAAATTAGGGGGGGGGGTGAAACAGGGGTAAAGGGGGGAAGGAGGAAATAGGTGGGGTCAAAGTTTATCAACCATAAAGACAGAAAAATAATTCCCCACAAATAACACCTTCATATCTGCCGCACAGGAATATACACTTGAGAGGGAGTGTTTAGAATTGGGGGGGGGGGGGGTTTAAAAAGGGAAAAAGGGGGAGACAACATTAGAATTGGTCAAATATAAAGAAGAAGAAAGATTCCTAACAGAAAATACCATCATGATTACGGCGTGGAGAGGAGTCGAGAACGAAGCAATTAATGCCAGTAAGACGTATACGAACGGTCATGATAGTATGAATAAAGCTCCCCCCCCCCCCCCCCCGAAAAACCATTTGCGGGTTTGTAAAAGATGTGAAAAAATAATCCAGAAATAGCTTGACAAATCACCGCAAACCGCGCTTCAATATCTACATCCGGTACCTTGTAGCAGCCGAAGTTCGACTATAAAATACCTGCAAATATGAGTAAAAATCGGGGACTTTGCCCCCCCATATTTCAAAAACGGTGCGTATACTCAATCTGAAATTTTATTATGTGTAAAGGGTCACCCTATAGATGAAAAAATACCTCACACCGACCCCAATTTCGAGGGCCCGAAAACGGGCGAATTTTAGCCCTTTTTGTGCAAGGCTCTTTGAATGGAGTCTTTTGATTCATAAAAGATAATGAAGGCTACCTCTCAGAATTTTTGCTCGCGAAAGGATCAACTTTTGCTGTTAATCTTTTCTGATGAAGAGTGAACTGGTCACATTTCTCAAGATACATAATGCTATAGCTTTGCAGACAGCTTTCATAACACCAAAAAATATTGATAAATACTTACTTTGCCAAACGCTATCTTTATGAGACGTTATCAAGCGTTTGCAATGTCATTACTAATGATGAAATTAGAGCTCGGAGAAATTGCAATTCGAATTGTCAAAGGACCTGGCAGGCATAACTGGGTATAAGCATAGCGTAAATGATAAAGCTCCTGCACTGAGCTGCAGAATTTAGCTCGCATTCTATCATAAGCTTCATTATGAAAAAAAAAAGTGTCAGATAATGTAAGACATAAAAAGTATCCCTTAACACAGGTGATGTCCCTACTGTAAATCCTGGCTTTGTGCCTACCGTACACAGGGGATAGAACATTACATAAAAGTCCTATGTTAAAGGCGGCTCCCAAGTTGTTGATTATCAGGGTTCTTGCCCGATACAAACACCGACTTTGAAGGTGCGACAGAAAATAGACTGGTTAATTTTATCATTGAAAGTAAACCCATTATTAATTAAAATGGCACTCTCCTTTTCACCCTGTTACGCGTTTAAAATCAATCGGTCGATGTGGACTCTAGTTCACCGGAATGGGCAAATGGAGAATCATAATGATGAAAGTTATCAAAGGGTTTCATTGCAGCAGGCCGATTATTGAAAGTTTGAAGCAGTCTGATAAGAGATCGAAATACGATATATTGCATGGTTAAGATAGGGCTGTCTTGCCTTGTCGTACTGATATAGTTTCAATAATCAGCTCGCAGTTGAGAAAATTTATGTCATCGCAACTAAAGTTTATTGTATACCATCTCCTTATGTAAGGAAAGATTTAACGTAAGCACCAAGATGATTTTATACGTTGTCTGGGTAGGAATGCACATAGTAAACAAAGTAAGTAGCACCTTTTCGCTTCAGGCACATCGTTCCCTTAGTAATCAGAGAATCATGAAGGAAAACTCCCAACCAAAAAGGCACCTAGAGAGAGAGAGAGATTCATGATTCATGCAAAACAAAGGCCGCAGGGGTCCCGCCGATCAATCCTCAGGGATGTGGGACACAGGGGGCCGCGGGACGAGGCCGAGAAGTTCAAGGACATGGCGGACCGCGTATAATATTCTTTATTATAAGATAGCAATTCCTTTCCTTTTTACTTAAGGTTTAAACCTCTGTGCTACCAGAAACCTATCGGAATTTTCTCTGAAGGCCCTCAAGAGATCAAACATGAAGATCTACAGAGATCGAGAGACTCAATACCCGGAAATGTAACAGCAGCGCAGCGTGGCAACAAACGAGGATTTAATGCACCATCTCTTATTGTAATCTGATCTCCTTTCAAGTTTAAGACCGAAGTTAGCCAAGAAGAAAAAATCGAATTACTCTGAGAGGCTTTTAGTATACTTTCTTACTTTGTACGTAAGATGTTAAATACTTTTATTGTATCTACTATTTCCATCATCACATTTCGAATTTTTTACGTGAAAACTTTCGAAAACACCATTGACATTCCTCTTTATTTATTTTCCTCATTGCTTTTTCAGAAATGTTGATTGAAAATCAATTTTTCCGTCCTCCCATTCATGAACAAAAGCTACTATGTCAAAAAATGATAATGTTTGGTAGCTTCTTAACGATTTTCGGATGTACATTACTTAATGTCTGCCCATCGATAAACTCATTCCCCTCGCCAAATATTGCTGCGGTTTTTGCGACAGGTAAGATGATGGGAATATTCATAATGAAGCAGCAAGCCGATTATGAACGATCGAATTCTGATCGATTTGAGGAGTTTCGGAAAGATTTTAAGGCCTATCGATTTCCGATCGATTTCCGATCGATTTCCAAAAAATAAATGGCTTCCAAGTAGAAGCGCCATTTTTTGGACAACAGATCTAATAAATAAGAAAAGAATCAAGAAAATTAAGAAATAATTACAATGAAAAGAGTACAAATAATGATGATTTGTAGTCCGTCAAATTAAATAGATCGTATTCGATACATCAAACGGGTGAGGTTGCATCGATATCGATTGGTTCAAAACATAAACTTAGCCTCAAAAGTAAATTCAGAAATCTGAGAGAACGGATCTTTTGAAACAGATTTTTTATTCTTTTGAGTACCAAATGCCAATGCAAAGTGAAATTGTCAGGAAATTTCTCATTTTCAGCTTTTCCAATTAATATCCTTAGAGTTTGGTTTGAGGTTATGTTCTATTGTTTTGAACCAAACGATACATCGAACCGTTATCGAATACGGTCTATATTCGCAGTAATATTCAAAATATTTGAAAGCGCGCACGATGAACGGTTGATTCGGAAATCGGAAAGGTTTGTTTATGTACTGCTTATCACTGTATTCTCTCTCTCTCTTACAATTAGTCTCTTGGTGAATGAGTGTTTTCTTGTCAGTTATTTTACTTTTTGATGATATTATCGAACTAATTAGATCATTACAATACTTCAATCATATGGCAGTCAATTTGGATCACATTCTATCCTTTGGAGAAATGGTTAGCAAACCGGAAAGTGGTGTGTGTGACGGATCTACGAGATATTGGTTCGTTCTCTGAATACCGATCAAAGCTATTCAATGGTGATACACGAGGTCCTTATTCACATTTAGTCATTAATATTTCATCCGTAATTTGTAGTGTAATCCCTCGCAAGTGCGTGCTCTAATTTTCGAAAACTAGTTCGTGCCGGATACTGAGTAATCATCATAGACATCGCCGCTTATGATAAACTTCTTCGGGCAGCTTCCAAATCATTTATCATCTGTGATTTCATTAGTAATTATATCTCTCATCCTCAGGTACCATGTGTCAAAGATTTTATAATATCATTTCTCCATTTAAGAAATTCACTTCCAAAATCCTCTGGTTGCGCATAACATCACAACTGTAATTCATCGGATCATTGGTTGCGATTAGGTTAGCGTAGCTAACCAGTACTAGTGTATTGGTCCAACAGTGCAAATACACATGCAGTATTAAAATACCATAAAGTATTTGAGAAGAAAGTTTTCCCATTCCTTACTGATTAAATGAATCGTCATTGATTTTTATCTTTGTCCCTAAGCGTTTCCATGATGGGTCCGAGTGATGATTGACAATGAACCCATAGGAGAGCCTTATAGAGAAATATCTACATGACTGCATGCCTTACCAGAGGTTTATTTATCTTGATATGCTGCCTCTTTAAGGATTGATTTATCAAGCAATAATAACTGTGCAATCATGAGGGGACTCTAAGAGTCCTGATAGTTACTAAATTCCAGGATAATCAGCTTTTAACAAGCTCAATTAGTCCAATCTCACAGCAGCAAGCGGTCAGTTTATCATCAGTTCTTCTCAGTTATGTGCTCAACTCAAAATGTTTTAAGTAAACACTTGCTACCTAGAGCAACAAGTCACCATGGACTTCACCAATTCTAAATAGCTGTGTCACTCAGAATTATGGCTTCCGCTTGTTCTATCGTACATTTTAAGGATTTGCGGAGACTATAAGTTGATTGTAAACAGCCATTAATTCCACCAAGTTTCATCAACTCCCTTTTCATCACTTGAATCTACTAGAATGTCGCAAAGAGGAACAAAATTTTCTGTAAGTACCTATCTAGCTGTAGTTTTATACGTTTCATTCAATTTTTATTTTGAACCTTGAACATCTCCATAACCATCCATGCACAGTGAACTCAATTTTCAAATGATACACCTCATTTTAGCACCATTTGCTTGGTTTAACAATTCTGTCTTCAAGAGATCTCATATTTTAAATCTTAATAGTGGTGTCAAAATAATATTTACTCTTCCATTCAGTTTTTTGCTGCATGCAAATTTTTCTTTGTATGCCTGCACTTTCATCCCAATTAAAATATCTAAGTTGGTGTTTCAGTTACAAATTTTCATGTGCCTTTTCCTGTTTCTTTGTGTAAAGTTCTTATTCTCTCAGATTCATTTACCTAGATCCCGCAGTCTCGCTGGGTAGTATTTTTACATGTTAGAGCTAAGGCGGTTGAAATCAAGAACACGTCCCATCATATTTTTCCCCTCATAAAAGGAAATCATGAAAAATCTCCTTGTTGCTTTCTACTCAACAGCCCATTGTTTCAGTAGAGCCAGCCTCAATGAAGCTAAAATCCTTCTCATATTATACTCTTTGGGGTTCTTCTTTCCCCTATAATATTTGTGCAAACTTCCTTCATAGTCTTGCGAAAAAATAAGTGGAAAATTAATTAATTCTTAAGTGTAAGTAGTTGAAATCAGAATTTAAAATTCTTTATTGCATAGTGAGGCCTAAATTCAAATTGCTGTCATGGAGAAATCATGCTCTGCAATTTAAAATCATAAGAGTAGATAACGCATATCGCCTGAGGTGGAGAGCCCTTCGGAGGGTTAGAAGTCCTGGATATATTCATAGAATTCATAGAATATTCCAGATTTGCTGAGAAATAATATTCCTAGATTACTTTCTCTAGATACTTTCGTGCACATCTTCCAAGTGCTGATTCCAGCCAAGCTAACTTTGCATAAAAAATTTATGTCCTCTCTGGTCAAAATCGGACCAGTAGAACCCAAGATATGGAATGTCTACTGTACAAGGCCAAAGGCAGTCAATGAACTTTTATCTCCACGCGATATTTAGGGGGGAAGGGAGGGTCGAGATTTGTGAAAGCCAAAAAAAATCCAATTTATTGCGATAGCTGAAGTTTCATAAATAAGTATACTTCCAATTTTGAGACGAATCTTTTTAAGGGAGGGGGGAGGGAATGAACCCACCCACCCTCTTTTATGTTATCTTGGTTATCTGAGTTCATTGACTGGCAATGTACAATGGATATTGATTTTTAAAAAATTCTCATGGGCGCAGCCCACTGACTTCTTTCGAGCGAGAAATTCATCATGGAGACATAACGAACAGAAGGAGCCTTAAAATTTGCGTAGGAAAAAAAATAAAATAAAAATCAAAAAAAAATTTAAAAAAAAAATAAATAAAAAATAAAGGACAATCCGCGCGTAAATTTGCGCGGAAATTCTGCTGAAATACTTTTGTTGGCATGTTAAATGAGTTGCAATTGTCCCTTAACGTTTTTCTCAATATTCTTCTCTCCTCAGTTCGTATTCGCTCCTCCATATCTTCATTTACAACATCTTCGTAGTTCTCAATGACTAGCACGAGATTCGCCATCTTTAAAACTATCCCGTGAAGCGTGACCCAAATCGATGGAAAACTCGATTTTTCACAAAATTGATGGAAATCCAAATCGATGGGTCCGGACCCATCGATTTGGATTTCAATCGATTCCGGGATTCTGATCGATTTAGGGCCGTATTTCTGCAATTTTGCATCGATTTTTGTCCTTTCGATTTGACCGGCCCATAAGCGCAATGCTTTTCTAAATCGATAGCATCCCCAAATCGATCAGAATTTCTGTCAGAATTCGATCTTTATAATCGGCTTGCAGTATCCTAATTTGAAGATAAATTCATGTTTATTTTATTGATAAAAAAACCCAAACGACGCTCTCGTTCAATTGCCACCATAATCTTGCTAATCTATTTATCAGGTGGATTAAAATACAGATTTGATAGGCAAATTTTTTGGCGGTATCTTTACTATGAAACAAATACTGAAGATGAAGTTCGATTCCTTCCTCCAAAATGACTTTAAACGCCAAGTTTTGAGAGGATTCAGCGATAAAATATTGTCAAATAAGCGAATGTCCCGTTTAGACTCTTTTTCGTCCCAATATCCGCCTTGTACCTTTCAGTAAAATTGAATCTTTTCACGAACTCCTTGACCGATTTTCAAAAAATTGGGCTTATTTTAATGCTAAAAATTCTGCTTCTTATGAGCTTTCATTTCGATTTGATCTATCTTTTTTTGCTCGGAATACATAAAGTATGGAACCTTTTACTTTTTCGATGACCCATGTATGAGAGTGTCTGAAGGACCAATGGACCAATAAGAAAAAAAAAACATCTTTTTTTGGTTACCTGAATTGCCATCTGGGCCAAAAAAATTAGCTTATCACTCTCAAACAGTCCACGACTTGTGTACATGAAGATCATGAAAGTAATGTTGTCTACCAGATTCCTTACTCTTTCATGGATGTCAACCGATGGCTCTGCAGATACAATCGCCTTTTGAAAAACAATGCTGAATGCCTGTTTCCAAAAAGGGGAAAAAAAAAAGAAAAAAATTAAATGCGAATCATTTACAAAACCTGGTATTAATTGCAATAGCTTTCATTAATTTCTTACAAAAATTCGCAAAGGTGATAAAAAAATTCCAAGAAAGAGGCGGTACTTACGAAACAATTTTAAAACATAACACAATTAGATTATGCCTAAAGTGCGATACCATGTATCTCCGTTTACAACGTGGCAGATTTCCTGTCAATCCTGTTATTTTTTATTTTTAATTCTTTGGAAAACTAGTTAACGACATATCCTAAAAGTTCCTTGCTTCTTTTTCCTGTTACCAGAATTTTTTATGTAAATTATAAGCCATTAAGTTTGGCTTGCTTCTCTTTGAAAAGTAAAATGTGAGTGAAAATATTAAAACGCCGCAATGGAATTACGTGGTTTCAGATTTTCATCATCGAAGTATGCGAGGATAAAAACATGGTCAGGAGTACTACAGAATTGGGTACTCTGCACCAACTCGTGGCAGCGGATTTTGCTATTTTGCTGATTGTCTCCAATGCTTTGCGGTAATTGCATTCCCTATACCATGTTCGTTAAGAATCTAGTTCTACAATTGATCTAAGATAAATTTAATGGGTGAGGTTGCAATTTAAAATAAAACGACAAAATACTGCTGCCAGATGCAGTATTATACAGGGTGTATAACATCAAATCAGACAAATCTTTGCTTTAATATGCACGGACGGAGAAGCAACTAATTGTTTTGTACTGTGGGAAATATTTGAAACTGAAATATCCGAGGATTTCTCACACAATCATGTTGAACATAATGATAATTGCTCTCATTGTGAAAATCTTGCTCTATTGGAAATTCGAGACTTGATAGAACTGCAAGGAAAAAAATATTCCGACAATAATCTTCCCATACCAAAAGAATTTGATTTTAGCACCAAAGAAGAAACCGACATTCAAGAATTAAAAGATTATGTTGACCATAATTTACCATTACTAAACAAAGCACAAAAACTAGCATTTAAAGAAATTTTATCACGTATGTGCAAATTTTACAGTAAGAACAAATTATTTCTCTTAAACGGACCAGGACGTAGTGGGAAAACGTTCCTTTATAAATTATTGATTGCTACATTACATGTCGATGAACGTAGTGTGATTGCAACTGCTTCAACTGGAATTGCAGCTAATTTACTGATTGGTGGGAGAACATACCATTTACAATTTAAACTAACTTTACCATTTTTAAAGAATTCTGTGTCGCTTATAAGAGCCACGTCTAAGGATGCTGACTTAATTAGCAAATCTGATTTCATCATAATTGATGAGGCCACTATGGCGACAGGGAACGTACTATCAGCAATAGAAAAATTACGACGCGATGTTACTGGAAACAATAATAATCTATTTAAAGGGAAGATTATACTTTTAGGAGGTGATTTCAGACACACTTCCAGTTGTACCTCACGGAAATAAATCAAATATTTTAGAAAAAACATTTAAATCCCATTATTTGTGGAATAAATTTAAACATCTTAACTTGACAATCAATGAAAGATTTGTAGACACAGAATATAGTGAATGGCTATTAAATATCGGCAATGGAAGAACAGGTAAAATTGATGGCTTATCGGATGATTGCAATGAAATTTCAAATAAAATGTTAGCATCAGGAAACACACAGGATTCATTGATAAATTATATTTTTGGTAAACGAATTTCTGTTATAAAAGTAGAAAAATTAACGTCTACTGTAATTTTGTCTGCCAAGAACGAAGACGTTAATGAAATACATGACAAAATATTGGAATTATTAGAAGGAGAAACTAAAACATATCTTAGTTATGGCGAAATAACAAACGCGACAATTGAATAGAAAATTCAATATCCTATAGAATTTTTGAACGAATTAAAACCATCAGGAATTTCGAATCATTCACTGAAAATAAAAGTTGGTGCCATAATAATGCTCTTGAGGAACCTAAATACCAAAAAAGGACTTTGTACCTAACGGAACTAGAATTTTAGGAACAGAATTACATCGTAATTTAATATTCGAAAAATTATTAACCGGTTCTTTTGCTGGTAACATTTTATTCATTCCTGGAATTGTAATGAGAACTCAAGAGGCAGGAGGAGAACAACCTAGAGTTCCAACTACAATAAAGACAGTTTCCTATGACGCTTGCATTTTCTATGACAGTAAATAAGTCCCAGGGGCAAACAATGAATAAAGTAGGAATTTACCTTCCTGATCCTGTATTTGCACATGGACGCAAGGTGCGTTGCATTTTCTAGGGTGAGGAGATCAAGTGACATAAAAGTTTCTGTTATCGAAAACGAAAAACAAGGCAAATTAATGAAATATGATGATACAGTTTACACCGTAAATGCAGTTTATTTAGAAATTTTGTGTCAATTTATTCAAAAAGGATGTGTTTTAAATTATGTGCTAAAGGAGTCTAGAAAAAATTTGTTGCAAAAATTAGAACGTAAAGACTAGATTTTTCTCTCCAACCCCCCTTCCCTCTCCCCCACCAAATTCTTTCTTTTTTTATAATCTTGCCTACTGTATTTCAAATTTGAGCTAGTGCTTATTTATTGTATCTGAAAATGCAATTAGAATGCAAATTTTTCAACCAAACTAATTTTTCAACCAAACAAACTTTTAAACAAAATTAGACGTAATTCTGCCAATCGGAACTATGTGCATTATGAAATGAGCCCTTTTATGCATATATTTTAATATGTCTCAGGGCTCATGCCTTAATGCACATAGTTCCAATTGGCAGAAATACGTCCAATTACATCATAGAAAATGTGGAAAAACACAAGTCATTAATTAGCCAGGTTCATCAAGAGTATTATTATGGCAAATTCACCACGTCATCAACAGTGCTATTACGGAAAGTTAAAATCTTTGTTCGTCTATCTTCGACCTATGCGGTTGTTGATCTTATCATAGTTTTGTCAAGTCATAGGTTTGTTTAGTCAAGTGGAAAACAACGATAGTCAATGATTTCTATTCTTTACCATGACAGTAAAAAACATCGATTGTCGAGTATTTGAATGTGTTAGAAAACGGAGAGCGGTATCTATTAATACAGATATCAACTACAATTGCTGACCACCTTTTGCAGATTGAGTTTTCAGTTTTGAGAGTGAGTAAACGTGAATCTTAAAAAATGAATACTAGAGAGAAAGGAACATATGCGTAAACCAACATCATTATAACGAAAATTTCGGCATTAGATCTGAAAATCTTACATATGGTTAAAAAAAATTGAAGAAAAACATACTCTTAATTTTTGGTTTAATTAATTTCTTGACTTATTGAAAATTATAATTTTTAATTATGTATGTAAATGTTTAATTCGATATAAATTTGTATCAATAAAAATTTTAAAGTGGCATTCTTAATTGTAATTATGGCATTTTAACGTGCCAAACACTCACATGTTAAATCTTTCGAAAACATAACTACATCAGAAAATTTGGGAAATTATGCAATTCCTGAAGCAAAGTAATGTGCAAAGTAAGAAATTGATGGAAATAATTCCTGTCAGTTGGCACGGTTGGTCCAGAAAATACCAACAACACGGACAAATTAACAGATATTTTAGGAGCCTCCAGACCCATGACCTCAGTAACAGGCTTTTCGCTAGTAAATACTGATTGTCGATTTCCCTAAATACGATGTTCCACTGCTATAACCGTTGAAAGAGGCTCTTTTTTACGTAATCAAGTATCAGAAATTTTTCATCATAAGACTCTCGGTAAGGAGTTGGAGCACTTACTTTGAGAGAAAATTGATAAATTGGATTAATCTTGTACAGATCACTCATGATGAAGTAGATAATAGATGCTCGAGTGGCGGCAGTCCTATATTTTTCTCTTGCCTTGTCAATCTCAGCAGCGGTCAGTTTGGCTTCGACCACTTGTTCTTCAATATCTTTCGCCATCAATTTGGATTGTTCAAGATTTAGGACAAGATTTTTGTCGCTTAAAACTTCACCTCCAGCCGAAGATAGTCGTAGGAGTAATTCATCCTCTAGCTGCTTCAGTGCGATTTTGAAGTTGTTCTGCTGTTTTGTCAAGCTTGACTATAACAAATTAAGCATTTCCAGAAAATTACAAACAAAATGTTTTCATTAAGTATTGGTCTGATTGTAAGATTAGAATCAGTATTATACTGCAACAAGGGAAACCAGTTAATTATGCTTCCAAAGCCCTATTCAGCACTGAAATTAGATCCAGCCAAATACAGAAGGAAAATCTTTCAGTCTTGTACGCTTGTGAACGCTTTCATTCATTCATCAGTGGTCAGAAAATAATTGTTCACACTCACTATAAGCCAATCGTGAAAGAAATGAAAAAAGACCTTCCAAATTGATAAAAATTCCTTCCATTAGATCCCAAAGAACTAGGCTAAAATTAACCATCTATGACATGGATGTGCGATCTCTTCAAGGTTCAAAAATGCATATCGCAGACGCTCTCAGTAGAACATGTTGAGCCTGCTCCCCACACATTGACACAGACCCATCCCTACATGAAATTGTGCACTCTTTGAACGTATCAGATGATCTTAGAATTCAACTCCAGAATGAATGTGACAAAGACCCTGCTCTGCTCTCCTTGAAAATTCTAATTGTAATGGATGGCCGAGTTCAGAGACGAAAGTTCCAATCTCCTTAAAATTATCTCTATCAATACAGAAATGTCCTTTCCATAGAGGAATTGCTCATATTTCTTGACAATAAATTTCTAGAATAAAACTTGAAAAACTTCACGAGTCCCATGCTGATATAACCAAAACAAAAGCTAGGGCAAATCACCTTTTGTACTGGCCAAAAATGAATACTGACATAGAATTATATGTATATAGTTGTAACACTTGCCAAAAATTTGCCAAGAACAATATAAAAAAACTAATGATTGTTAGACAACAGTCATCGCGTCCATTTCAGTATGTTGCCAGTGATCTTCTGAACTACGGGAACAAAGACAACCTAGTTTGAGTAGATATGTACTCCAAATTGATAGAGTTAGAAAAACTTCCCTCTAAGAGAGCCTCTGCCGTCATCACAGAACTTAAAAAGATTTTCTCTTTGCATGGCATCCCTGTCAAGGTATTTGTGGAAAATAATCCCTATAATTCCCTAGAATTCAAACTTTTTGCGATAAATCGTGAGGATTTGAGCCTCAATAATATTCCTCTCCTCACTACCATCAGAGGCTGCTTCACATAAATCTCCAAGATCACGACCCCAAAGTAACTCAAGGCCCCCAAAATATTTGTCAGATTATGTCTCCCCCTAAAGAGGAAGGTGAGATATACTTGTGGACAACATGGCAACTCTGGTGGTCGAAATGGAAACTAGAGAGGCTACCCATCTATTAGAAAGTGTTTCTATGCAAAAAACAACAATATAATCAATAAAAAGGACTTCAATAGAAAACCGGTCCTCCGTAAATTTCGCGCCCGTGAAAACCTATGGGGACACGGGCAATGTGGAATGGGTGGGTAGAGTAGAATATGGTTATTTTAAAAATAGTATTCGTTCTGTGGTGCTTGAAATCGAAACTAGAGAGGATGCTCATCCATTAAAAACTGTTTTTATGCAAAAGGAACAACATAAGCAATAATTAATCACGAAAGTAACCAGCCAGCCCTCGCCAGATTTGTTTCGTCCTCGTGAGAGCTTGTTCGTATTTAAAAGTGTCAAATTAATAAATCCATGAATCCTCCCTGATCAGTAATTGTTCTAGTTTCAATTTCGAGAATAAAATCTAACTGAATCGGTTGCTCTTTTTAAATACTAATACAATTTCAAGGGGCGGTGTCTTGAATTCCACTTTGCCCAACTTACGTTGCTTAAAGTGGAATTTGCCCTCTTTTTTGTATCTAATTATTTTGGCTCTTTTTGAAACTTTTTTCGGCTTCTTTCACCTTCTTTTGATAAAAAAGCTATGAAACTTCAAATATAAATCAACAGAATGTTTTAGGTAGTTGAAAAAAACTTTCTGTAGCGCGATGAAAGAAAGTGTTCTACTTTGCCCGCCTCTCTTCGTTTATGATTGTCATGAGTAACGGGGAAAAATTGGAAATTTTACTGAATGCTGCAGCGGAAGAGGGGGCGGGGAAGACTTCGAAAGTTAGACGACCCCATTCGAACTTCTTGGCAGTTTTATACGTATAATGCTGATATTTTTGTGTGAATGAAAGGATTTCTCGATAATTTAGAATGCTGAAAAATATCATCGCAGCGTTTACAGTGCCAGCAGGGGCAGGCACTTGTTATTATGTGACAAAACATGTAATAAATCAACTTCTGGAGGCGATAATTCCGTTTCTTGCTTTTTTGGAAAAAATAAGACCAACTCGGCAATGATGATTTAAAAAAAACTGCTCCCTCTATTAATTACACTTAAGGTTTTTTTTTTTTTTTTTTTTTGTTGGAAATGTGTATGAGTATGAGGGTGGCTACCTTGCTAAAAATTGGTTATAAGATCTGTGTTCCAAAATACTGTAAACATATAGCCAGCTATGAGATTTCTTATGGCTTCTTTAGCCGGCTACACAATTTCTTCCAGCCTTTTATAGCCGACGGTGATATAGCTATAGCTCGGCGATGAAATGTACAGCCCGGCGATGGGAACTATACGGTTAGGAACTGAAGTTATGTGATTTTCTATCGCTTTCTATAGTCGGCCATAAGAATTCTTATGCTATTTTTAAACGCAACTCCCGTAGCTAATTTTTACCAGGCTGAGGCTCTGGAAGGGAGGAAAGGAGGGTGTGCGTGCGTGTGGGAGGTAATGGCTCATAATATAAATTGCTTTTGATAATTTTTGGTTGAAGTCACTTTCGTCAAGAAATCCTTATTCTCCATTCCTATAAAGAGAAGAAAAAAACACAAAAACTGAATTATCAGAACATCGCGCGCATTGTAAAAAGTTAACATCAACCAAAATAAAAATCATGAAACATATCGTATTCTGGACGAGAAATTGAAATGTTTTTCACCAATTCCGTACGAGATAAAAAAAGGCAAGTTGTTCTTGCTTCTGGATCAGTTCGGCTGTTCTGACACTGACGTCAGCATCTGAAAATACCTAGAGGTAGGTTGCAAGCTAAGCTGTAACCGAAAGAAGCTGAGTTGCAGTTTAGGCGATTCGACGGTTGCCATTTTTGTGTCAGAGCGACGAGCGATACATCGCATCAATTCGTTCCATAATTTCAGTTATCTGTCATTTTTTTCAAATTTTGAGATCGCACTTCTGTTGTCATGAGACTAAAGAATTCATGTACTTCTGTTGTCATGACACTAAAGAATTCATGTACTTCTGTTGTCATGACACTAAAGAATTCATGTACTTTTGTTGTCATGACACTAAAGAATTCATGTACTTCTGTTGTCATAAGACAACAGAAAGTTAAACACGATTTAACACGACAATATAACATACGATAGAACGATATAACAGTGATGATTTCTGCATGTGCGCTAGGGAAGCACTGCCTCCCTTGGCTAGGCAATGGGAAATTATTATCATTTCTTTTTTTTCTTTCTTTTTTTAAGAACGCTAATAAACTTTAAACAATTACTGTGACAGCAATTGGAAAATCACTTCATAGTACGTAAAGTAGCAAGGAGCGAATGAAAGACGTTGAATCATCGAGCAGCTATACGCGAATGCGAACGCGAGAACACCGCCTGTAGTCCAGGAAACAAGGAAAAGAGCCTGCAAAAATCCCGGGTAGCAATGTTTTCATCGATTCCTATGTAATTTTTGACGTTGAATCCGAATTTCAACTTTGCGCCGTTAAATTCGGACCGGAAAGTTGCCAAAAATGGCAAAATCGGCCTTTTTTCCGGAATATGACCTATAACTTGCTAAAAATTGATCTGACGATAAAATTAGTTATTTTCAGAAATAAAGCTCGTTAAATTTCCTAAAAAAAAGTTTTTATACACTTTTTTGCTCAAGGCAAAATCAAGCGCGCTGGCGGGCTCCAAACTTTGAAAAATGAGCGAAAATTTGGTTTTTTGCGGGTTTTGTCCAGTGACTCGTCCAAAATTGATTTAACGACAATTTTGTTGTTTCAAAAAAAAGTTCGTTAAATTTCCCATAAAAAAATTCCTATACACTTTTTTGCTCAAGGCAAAATTAAGCGCGCTGGCGGGCACCGAACTTAAAAAAATGAATGAAAATCGCGTTTTTTTGCGGTTCTTGCAAAAATCCCGGGTAGTAATGCTTTCAGTGATTCCTACGTAATTTTTGACACTGAATCCGAATTTCAACTTAGCAGCAAAAAATTCGGACCGGAAAGTTGCCAAATTTGGCAACAATTGCCTAAAATCGGCCTTTTTTCCGGATTATGACCTCTAAGCTAAAAATTGATCTGACGATAAAATTAGTTATTTTCAGAAATAAACCTCGTTTAATTTCCTATAAAAGAGTTTCTATACTTTTTTCCTCTAGGCACAATAAAGCGCGCTGGTGGGCTCCGAACTTTGAAAAATGAGCGAAAATTGTGTTTTTCGTGGTTTTTGCCCGATGTCTCCTGTTTTAATCGTTTGACGAGTAATTTCTGGACAAATTAAGTGAAGATGATAAAATTTACACTTAGTGAAATGAATTGATGTAAATAATAAGGATAACCCAACACATTACAGTATGTGCCATTTTCGCACATTTTACAAAGTTCGGAGCCCGCCATCGCGCTTGATTTTGCCTTGAGTAAAAAAAAGTATAGGAACTTTTTTATAGGAAATTAAACGAGGTTTATTTCTGAAAATAACTAATTTTATCGTCAGATCAATTTTTGGCAAGTTACAGGCCATAATCAGGAAAAAAGACCGATTTTAGGCAATTTTTGCCAAATTTGGCAACTTTTCGGTCCGAAATTAATGGCGCAAAGTTGAAATTCGGATTCAGCGTCAAAAATTACATAGGAATCGATGAAAACATCGCTACCCGGGATTTTTGCAAGCTATGGCCCCTTTCATGGCTTATTTTCGTGGAGTACTACTTATACGAAGAAGTCACTGCAGCGTCCGGGCTGGGGCTCGCGACGAGGAACACGGAGCCACACGAAGCGTCGCGTCGCGTCGCTTCGTGTTGGTAGTGGCCACGATCAGGCCACGGCAATAATTACAGCGCTAGTACGCTGTGCCTCGAGCAGCGTACACCGCACAGGCCTGATGCGGGACCGGACACGGGAGCTGTCAGCAATAGATTTCGGGTGCAGATTGCAAAACGACGGTGGTGGCGCGACTGCGGATTGCACAGGAGTTAGGGCGCTCCGCGAGAATATATTATGAACAATACCTATATGAAGCGTGTGGGTCATTTTAGAACTTTGACTTATAGAAGTTTTCTTGTCCGGACTGCGGGCCGAACGCTGCCTTTTTTTTAACAGTATATTAAAAAGAAGTGCAGGTAAAGGGGAATTGTGTCGATATAAAAGAAGGGGCAGTGGACTGATTAATTGGAATAACTGGTCAAACAGTGGTTGCCCAGTTTTGAGAGTGATTCTTTTCGCTCTAAATGTTTTTACTTTTTTCTTTAGGCCTTGTCTCCACGGGCCGTTTCACGAGATTTGTCCCACGGTTAAATCCCACTTACGAAGTTGGGAAAAATATTGAGTTAATCGATATTTTTCCCAGTACCAAGTATGGTACTTGTACCCCTAGGGCCCACTGAAAGGAGAAGAAGAAGTGAAAACGAATTGTGCGATATTTTATTCATCACTACATTGTTCATGTTTGTTTAGTTAAAATAATGTGTCTAATTGTCAATTGAGTGCAACTATTATTTTAATCCCGGTTAAATACTCGACTTTAACTAATTTATCTTCCCGCGCAAACTAGTCGCAGGACTGTATGAGCCCCGTCCCGTGGAGACGGTAACTGGGAAAAATCCCAGAAGTTTCATTCCTCCGATTCGAATTTGGGACAAATCCTATAAAAACGTCCCGTGAAGACAAGGCTTCATACCTTTCTCCTCTTGTATTTTTATCCCCCTAAGTTGAGAAAATGATAATTCTATTTCTACCAGCAATCCCCCCCCCCCCCCCCGATGACGTAATCGGGACACCCATCAAGGACGCCATAGACTCATCCGTTGATGACGTCATGGAGGCACCTGTCGATGACGTCGATGGAAACGAGTCTCGTTGATGACGTCATGGAGTCATCCTTTGATGACGTCTTGATAATGGCATTTTGAGGTCACATTCAGGGTACCAGTTGATGGTGACGTTACAACACAAACCATAATTCATGTATATACATTTACTGCTAATTAGTTTTTGATGAGTCAATATTTTCTAAATTTCTAATTTTTGATAAATTTTCCGCTTAATATATAATACCTACTTTAGCATGTACAGCATCAACTTATTTTGAATCCCCCGCCACCTCTTTTTAAAATTCAGAGATTTTTTAGAATCATGTCCATCTGTATTACAGGTCGTCAATTTTTACAGCCCACAAGCTGTTCGTTAGTTCCTCAGATGTCCGATTCAATTTAGAGATTCAATTCTTCAACCCCGCGGCCAAAGTTTGTTTAGATCATCCGAGCGCCCTAACTCCTGTGCAATCCGCAGTCGTGCCACCCGTCGTTTTGCAATCTGCACTGCACCCGAAATCTATTGCTGACAGCTCCCGTGTCCGGCACCGGGCCAAAGAGTACAATATGTAGAGTCGCAATGCTCTGGAGCGCCGATGAAGTCAATCCATGAACGGGCCTTTCCGAGCTGCTTGTGCTCCGAAAAGTGTGAACCAAGTGTGAACCCAACGGCACTTATTATCACGGTGGCTTATGAAAAAATCAAAAACTGCTTGTGTTTTTCCGACATTTTTTAATTCAATCAGCATTAATTTTTGCAAATTTTGCTATAAACAGGTATTCAAAGCCATAAAGAATCCATTAATGTATCATAGCCTTGAATAATATTCAAAAAGGGACGTAAATTGAGACTTAAACCAAGTGTGAACCGACCAGCATTTCTTATCACGGCGGTTTACGGGGAAAGCAACGACTGCTTGTGTTTTTTTGACAATTTTTAATTCAATAAATATTAATTTTTGCAAATTTTGCTATAAATAGATACTCAAAGCCATAATGAATCCATTGATGTATGTTACTCCTGGATAATATTCATATAGGGATTTAATTTCCTACTTATAGCAAGTGTGAACCAACTGGCAATTCTTAACTCGGTGGCTTACGGAGAAATCAACGACTACTTGTGTTTTTTCGGCTTTTTTTAATTCCGCATCGATATCAATTTTTGCAAATTTCGCTTTGAATAGATATTCGGAGCCATAATGAGTCCATAAATGTATGTTACTCCTGGATAATATTCATATATTGACTCAATTTCAGACTTATTACTGGCCTACTTAGCCGGTTCATGTGTGTGGACCTAGCACACGACGTGTTTCTACTTGTGCTCTACTACCGTTCGAAAGTCGGGAGTGGAGAGCGTTGAGCGCGAGTCTCTGCGCATGCGTCATCGCTAGTCGCCGCACACTAGTCTCCGGAGCACTGGACAAAGCCGCCTCCAAAAGTGACTTCATCGGCACCTCAGTACATTGCGCCTCTATTGTACTCTATGTACGGGGCAGAGAGAGGAGAGGCTCGTCGCGTTTCAGTCTCGAGTCCGCTCCTCCATCAGACGATTGTGCGGAGGTTGCGATGGGCGACGCTTCCGTGTCGCAGCTAGAGTACCTGTATAGGGAGAGTATGGAAAGATCGGTTCATGGAGGGCTTAGGGCCCGAAAGTGCAGCCACCCTTCTGAGCAACTTCTAACACACAAAATTTCACTGCCAGCCTACAGATTTCAATTCTAACCAAGATGGCTAAGAATGTACATAAATGAGCGTTCTTTCGCAAAAATAAGTAAATTTATGCAAAAAGTAAACCAAATACATGCTTTCTAAACGACGGTTCGTAACAATTGCATTTGTAAATCGCTCTGGACATTCGAAATTCATCGGTTGGCTGCCCTTTTGGGCCCTAACTTTATTCGCGGAGGCATCGGTGAAGGCCTGATGGACTTTCGAAGTTTCAGATCTGCAAGCCGATTATGAACGATCGAATTCTGATCGATTTGAGGAGTTTCTGACAGATTTTAAGGCCTATCGATTTCCGATCGATTTCCAAAAAAAAATTGGCTTCCAAGTGGAAGCGCCGTTTTTTGGACAACAGATCTAATAAATAAGAAAAGAATCAAGAAAATTAAGAAATAATTACAATGAAAAGTGTGCAAATAATGATTTGTAGTCCGTCAAATTAAATATTCGCGGTAATATTCAAAATATTTGAAAGCGCGCGCGATGAACGGTTGATTCGGAAAGGTTTGTTTATGTACTGCTTATCACTGTATTAGCCGTCTTTTATTTCGTCTGCAGGATTCTTCGCGGACCGCGGACGATCGGTGATTTTCGTAGATACTTCAGAGAGCCAATCACAGCGAGGTAGGTGTTAACAGCGCAGACCGCTGGAGGGCGCCACTGCATTATGTTTATGTGTACCTGATGCTGATAATGGGTGTGAACATGGACGTATATATTTATCGCATCAATATATTTAACATTTAACGCATAAATATATCCGTAGTATATATTTATCCGTAGTATATATATACGTAGTATATATTTATCCATGGTGTGAAGCTTGCCATTGTGAAGCATCTAATAAAAACTTGCCTAGGAGTGCTCGATAATAATTTTCGAAAACGAAATAAGATGAGAAATTTGGGCATAAATGCCATCACATTTCAAATGACAACCAATAAATGAATAAAACCGTAATTATTGGATAGTTATAAAATCCTGAATTGTTTCAACAGATATGAAAGTTCGAAGATCATGGGTCAAAATACAAATAGAGACTAAATAGGATTGACAAATAACAAAATAGAAGGGCACGTGAAGAAGACAGAAGAAGATGATATTATCGAGAGGTTAGGGTTTCGTCCGCGGTCTACGGTCTGCTAGAGTACCTATATTAAGAGAGAGTATGGCCACTGGAGATACCACCTCTGATTGGCTCAGCCATCTTAGGCTGAATGGAGCCCTTAGGACCCAAAAATGGCGGACGCCATAAAGTTAATGTAATGCAAAATGATTCAAAATGTAGTTGTCTTTGCGTATCGTAACGAGAACTTTACCCAAATGCACTATTGCGACTTTTTTACATATTTTTAAGGCTAATCGTGTGCAATTTTTGAGAAAAATGATCTTAGATGTAGTAAGGTTGGCAGCAAGTGCGGTTGGTGATAACCGTCAAAAGTTGGCAATGACCCCCCTCCCATCCTCAAAAACCATAACAAAGCACCGCCATTTTTGGGTCCTAAGCCTCTTCATGGGACCCAGTGGCCATATTCTCTCAATATAGGTACTCTACGGTCTGCGAACTCCAGACCTCGCAGACGGCCGCGGACCGCAAACGTCTGCAGGTATCCGCATCCAGGCGAATTCTTGTGTCCGCTTCGCATCCTCGAAATTAAGCCCTTCCCACTCCAAGTCATCCGCAAAATAATAAAAGACGATTAAAGACGCCTGCGGACCGCGAAGTGTCCGCTGCAGACGAAATAAAAGACGGCTATTCTCTCTTAGTCTCTTGGTGAATGAGTGTTTTCTTGTCAGTTATTTTACTTTTTGATGATATTATCGAACTAATTAGATCATTACAATACTTCAATCATATGGCAGTCAATTTGGATCACATTCTATCCTTTGGAGAAATGGTTAGCAAACCGGAAAGTGGTGTGTGTGACGGATCTACGAGATATTGGTTCGTTCTCTGAATACCGATCAAAGCTATTCAATGGTGATACACGAGGTCCTTATTCACATTTAGTCATTAATATTTCATCCGTAATTTGTAGTGTAATCCCTCGCAAGTGCGTGCTCTAATTTTCGAAAACTAGTTCGTGCCGGATACTGAGTAATCATCATAGACATCGCCGCTTATGATAAACTTCTTCGGGCAGCTTCCAAATCATTTATCATCTGTGATTTCATTAGTAATTATATCTCTCATCCTCAGGTACCATGTGTCAAAGATTTTATAATATCATTTCTCCATTTAAGAAATTCACTTCCAAAATCCTCTGGTTGCGCATAACATCACAACTGTAATTCATCGGATCATTGGTTGCGATTAGGTTAGCGTAGCTAACCAGTACTAGTGTATTGGTCCAACAGTGCAAATACACATGCAGTATTAAAATACCATAAAGTATTTGAGAAGAAAGTTTTCCCATTCCTTACTGATTAAATGAATCGTCATTGATTTTTATCTTTGTCCCTAAGCGTTTCCATGATGGGTCCGAGTGATGATTGACAATGAACCCATAGGAGAGCCTTATAGAGAAATATCTACATGACTGCATGCCTTACCAGAGGTTTATTTATCTTGATATGCTGCCTCTTTAAGGATTGATTTATCAAGCAATAATAACTGTGCAATCATGAGGGGACTCTAAGAGTCCTGATAGTTACTAAATTCCAGGATAATCAGCTTTTAACAAGCTCAATTAGTCCAATCTCACAGCAGCAAGCGGTCAGTTTATCATCAGTTCTTCTCAGTTATGTGCTCAACTCAAAATGTTTTAAGTAAACACTTGCTACCTAGAGCAACAAGTCACCATGGACTTCACCAATTCTAAATAGCTGTGTCACTCAGAATTATGGCTTCCGCTTGTTCTATCGTACATTTTAAGGATTTGCGGAGACTATAAGTTGATTGTAAACAGCCATTAATTCCACCAAGTTTCATCAACTCCCTTTTCATCACTTGAATCTACTAGAATGTCGCAAAGAGGAACAAAATTTTCTGTAAGTACCTATCTAGCTGTAGTTTTATACGTTTCATTCAATTTTTATTTTGAACCTTGAACATCTCCATAACCATCCATGCACAGTGAACTCAATTTTCAAATGATACACCTCATTTTAGCACCATTTGCTTGGTTTAACAATTCTGTCTTCAAGAGATCTCATATTTTAAATCTTAATAGTGGTGTCAAAATAATATTTACTCTTCCATTCAGTTTTTTGCTGCATGCAAATTTTTCTTTGTATGCCTGCACTTTCATCCCAATTAAAATATCTAAGTTGGTGTTTCAGTTACAAATTTTCATGTGCCTTTTCCTGTTTCTTTGTGTAAAGTTCTTATTCTCTCAGATTCATTTACCTAGATCCCGCAGTCTCGCTGGGTAGTATTTTTACATGTTAGAGCTAAGGCGGTTGAAATCAAGAACACGTCCCATCATATTTTTCCCCTCATAAAAGGAAATCATGAAAAATCTCCTTGTTGCTTTCTACTCAACAGCCCATTGTTTCAGTAGAGCCAGCCTCAATGAAGCTAAAATCCTTCTCATATTATACTCTTTGGGGTTCTTCTTTCCCCTATAATATTTGTGCAAACTTCCTTCATAGTCTTGCGAAAAAATAAGTGGAAAATTAATTAATTCTTAAGTGTAAGTAGTTGAAATCAGAATTTAAAATTCTTTATTGCATAGTGAGGCCTAAATTCAAATTGCTGTCATGGAGAAATCATGCTCTGCAATTTAAAATCATAAGAGTAGATAACGCATATCGCCTGAGGTGGAGAGCCCTTCGGAGGGTTAGAAGTCCTGGATATATTCATAGAATTCATAGAATATTCCAGATTTGCTGAGAAATAATATTCCTAGATTACTTTCTCTAGATACTTTCGTGCACATCTTCTAAGTGCTGATTCCAGCCAAGCTAACTTTGCATAAAAAATTTATGTCCTCTCTGGTCAAAATCGGACCAGTAGAACCCAAGATATGGAATGTCTACTGTACAAGGCCAAAGGCAGTCAATGAACTTTTATCTCCACGCGATATTTAGGGGGGAAGGGAGGGTCGAGATTTGTGAAAGCCAAAAAAAATCCAATTTATTGCGATAGCTGAAGTTTCATAAATAAGTATACTTCCAATTTTGAGACGAATCTTTTTAAGGGAGGGGGGAGGGAATGAACCCACCCACCCTCTTTTATGTTATCTTGGTTATCTGAGTTCATTGACTGGCAATGTACAATGGATATTGATTTTTAAAAAATTCTCATCGGCGCAGAACACTTCCCAGTGACTTCTTCCGAGCGAAAAATTCATCATGGAGACAAAACGAACAGAAGGAGCCTGAAAATTTGCGTAGGAAAAAAAAAATAAAATAAAAATAAAAAAATAAAAAAAAATTAAAAATAAAAAAAAAATAACTAAAAAAAATCCGCGCGTAAATTTGCGCGGAGGTTCTGCTGGAATACTTTTTTTGGCACGTTAAATGAGTTGCAATTGGACCGAGTTAAACAGAAAGGAACCAGCAAAATTTAAAGCGAATAAATTTTGGTCAGAGCATAATGACCGTGTCGCAAGTAGTGTGATGGGCGAAGGCTCATATTACAGTAATTTTTAGATCTTTTCTTGAGACTGATAGGGTCCACTGAAAACAACTACATCTCTTCAAGTTATGGAAACTAGCATTTGTGACTTGAGGAAAACAATAATGTAATTAAAAACTGAGAGTAATGGGCTCTCCCTTCGATCCATCGGTGTGCATGGTAGGGAAATATTTGGATGCTGTTAGTCACGAGAATGCAAACTGTGGTGTAAATTCTGCTTCCTTTTGATAGTTTGGCACAACTTTGGTGTCCTTTTATCGACGTAATTTACCTGAATTTTGGAATCCGAATTACATTCATTGATGCTTGGGTCAGACCATTTACGTATATGGGTCAGACATGTACACCCGACACCGACTGATAACCTCACTTCTGAACAATGACATCACTTGAACACTTGAAACTAATGAAATAGTGTATCGGGCTCTGACAGAAGACGTGCGACGTAATAATATAAGTGTGTAAAAATATTAGTTAGCTTCTACAGAGAATTGAACTCTTATATTATATTAAATCATGAATCTGTTCTCAAGTAGTTAGAGTTGGAAGTTGGTATTGGTAACTAGGGAAATTTCGTTCCCGAGACTGGCTGAACTGAACGGAATCGACCAATGGCATTGAACCACTATACCGGATTTTTCTAAAATTCAAAACATTGTAGCTAAAATTTTGAAAGTTATTTGCCGATGCTGAATTATCCGAGCATTGAAACCCTATTAAATGTGGTAGAAATGAAATCCTCATATCTTCAAGCATGATCCTTTGTAGGTTTCATTAGAATCTGTGGCCGCGTAAGCAAGAAATCTGTTGTGAAAGGTGATCGTGTCGGTTTCCCGCTACTGAACGGCCCATGTTACAAAAAATATTTGTCATTTTGGGCCTTTAAGTGCTTATAACTTTTTGAAAACTCAATGGATCTGGATGAAACTTTCCAACTTAGTAGGCCCAATTTAGGTGCGTCAGTAGACACCAAGATCGTTGGAATCCGTGCCGTCGTTTGGGCTGCAGTCTACTTAGAGTCGAATCAATTTTCAGAATAAGGGAGTTACGTGTGTCTATGGTTGGCTGCCACCTTTTTTCATTTGGAGGCTTTCCAGTGTTGTCGAGTTTAGACTTTGTCCGGAGGTGGCTACCGCCACCCATGATAATGCCTGAAAAATCACGATGGGCGCATCGGCAAAGTCTGAAATGCACTCATAAATTCACAATATGCGTAAGAAATGTGCGTTTTTATTAGCTCCCCGCTTCAAAAACGATACTACTGCACAGGTAAACATTCTATTAGAGGAGTCGCTCCATCGTCGGCAATATTCATCATGGCCGACGCTTGCGCAGTTCCTCGCGTAATTCGAGGAGAGTTCAAGGTCAATCAAGGCGGGCGGGGAAAATATGAACGTAAACACGTCGATTGTTATCTGATTTAATCCTGTTCAGGTGTCATCGCGTCCCATCTTACGTGTTTTGGCGGATTGGCGTCGGCCATGATGAGTATTGCCGCCAATGGAATGACTCCTCTAACAAAATGTTCACCTGTGCCGTAGTATCGTTTTTGAAGCGGGGAGCTTAAAAAACCGCAAATTTCTTACGCAGATTGTGAAGTTATGAGTGCATTTCAGACTTTGCCGATGCGCTCATCGTAATTTTTGAGGTATCCCATCCCATCCCATCCCACCTATAATAGTTACCGGATCTATGTCAGCAATTCTTTCGTTCACGATAACTATCGTTAGATTTACGTTAGCTGTCTCAAATTTTGTAAATTTGTCCATTTTGATCTGATGGAGAACTGTATAGATTTTCGGTTAAATCGCATTTACCGTTTACTTACAAACGGTAATTAACGTAAGTGCCCTACTTACGCTGTTTTCCACTAAACAATTTTTATGAAAGTACCATTCCTTGGTTTCCTTGGTAACCTTTGTTTGCTATCAGCTGATGTTTTATTTCCATTTCTCGGCCAATTCAACGGATTTTATACTTTTCTTTTTTTTTTTTTTTTTTTTTTTTTTTTTGAGTCATCGCCAGGTTCGTTCTAATTTTTTTGCCAGCATTTATTCTACCTCTCCCTTCCCAGCTAATTTTTCTTTTTTTTTTCTTAAATCATTGCCAGGTTAGTTCTAATTTTTTTGCCAGCATTTATTTTACCCCTCCCCTCCCAGCTCATTTTTCTAACTCCCGTAGCTCCCCCCCCCCCCCCACTAATTTTATTTATATTTTTTTTTCTTATGGCATGCCTTGCACCCCTACCATCATATTTTGGGGTTTCATTCGTAGGGATAAAATATTGTATTGTATATAGATCTTCGATATATCGTTCGATATAAAGCAGGAAAGACAGGGATAAGACGAAATTTATTGATATTCACCGGGATAAAAGGTAGGAATTTTAAGAAAAGGGGAATGATCATTGTGAAACGGGGTGGATAGGAATTAAACAGGATAGATAGTGATAAAACAGGGTAATGTCTATCGATCTTCTATATATAGTTCTATATAAAATATGATGGACATGGATAAAACGCGATGGGGAGCGACATTGATATTAATTGAGTTAAATGGAGGAAGTTTGAGAAAAGGAGAATAATCAGTGTGTAACCGTAAAGATAAGGATAAAACAGGATAGGTAGGGTTATTCCACCCTTCGATACATCGATCTTTGTTTATCGATCTTTAATGATAAATTGTCCGATATGAAACAGGATGGGAAAGAGGCATAATCAATTTGAAACGGGATAGATAGAATGAATCAGGATAGATATGGGTAATATTGGATATAGATAGGGATAAAATGGGATGTATTGATATTAACCGGGATAACGGGGATGTTTATCGTGTTTGAAGATTTTGCTGTGTTTGTTGTGTTTGATGTATTTGTTGTGTTTGTAGTGTTTGTCGTGTTTAATATGTTTTCTGTTATTGCTGTGTTTGTTGTTTTCGATGTGTTAAATGCGTTTGTTGTGAGTAGGGTGAAAATGGCGACTTTAGCCCAGTAAATTATCCAACAGCGTTGCACGATGGTGCAGAAAAATATGAATTAAATTACAGCGTTGTATAGGGATTATTGTTCAATATGGCAACGCTGTAAAAAGAAAGTATTGCATGTTGCCCCTTCAATATGCGGGTTATGCAATCGTGTATTAATGCCCCTTCATTTTTCGGGTTATGCAATGGTGTATTTTTCAAGATGGCGCAGCAGCGTTGCCGCGTGGTGCATGTAAATAAATGATTTATTTATTGGTGAAATTTTGCAACATTGCATTTTACAGTGTTGCCAGATGGGGCAAGAAATTAGTTAATTTTTCGATACAATGTTGCCAGATTGTGCAAAAAATTCGGATTTTCGGACTTGTAAAATTTTTCCGTTTCGAAAGACCGTATCTTACCATATGGGTCGGTATCAGAAACTGTAGATTAGGGTCTGATTCGGTAATTTCAAATTTTGTACTATTGTGCGCTTGGAATGGATATTGCAATGTTCAACAGTTCGACGAATCAAAATTTTTTTATTGGATATTTACAGTTTCAAACAGTTCGCGTTTAGAAAACGCAAACACGTTTCGAAAACGCAAACACGTTTCGAAAACGCAAACACGTTTCGAAAACGCAAACACGTTTAGAAAACGCAAACACGTTTCGAAAACGCAAACACGTTTCGAAAACGCAAACACGTTTCGAAAACGCAAACACGTTGCATATTCTTATTTATACGAAATCCTTACTATCGATCCAACTATTGTGACTCGCGTCCAGACCCAACCATTTAACAAAGACCTGGTTTTTCTTGCGACGCAGAATTTTCTCCACCAGGAACGTATCTTTATAGTTGGTGGGTTGGAGTTCTTCGCGGTAGAATTTTCCTTTGATGATCGTATCGTGTGCGTCTTTCAGATCGTACGTGATCGGAACGGTGGGATTGACGCTGACAATCTTGAAAATTTCCGTGCTCCAATTCGGTGTGTATCCTTTCTCGAACATGGCTTTGAGTCTCGAGATCCGGACGTGATCACCGACATTCAGTTTTCGTCTGGCCAGACGTCTCTTTTCAATTTTACTCAGCGGCGGTCCACGAAGCTTTTGCAGGATCATCGGAACATCCTTTTCGGTGACATCGATTGGTTTCATCCCGATTGTGCGATGAACGCTCCCGTTATATTCACGGATGAGTTTCGGTAATAGATCTACCCACTTGTAAGATCCTTGCGCGCTGAACTCTTTCCACATCTTCGTTTTGAGCGTTCGATTGAATCGCTCCACAATGGAGGCTTTGGTTGTCGAGAACGAGCTGTACATATTGATATGGTGACGCTTCATCAATGCCTGACATTTGGAGTTGTAGAATTCCGAGCCCATATCGACTTGTAAATGTTTCGGTGACTTTCCGGCTGCTTTGAGAACGCGTTGCAGAGCAAAAAAGACATCGGTGGCCGTTTTCGATTTGAGCGGTTCGGCCCACGCCTTTTTCGAGCACGCGTCGATGACGGTGAGGAGATATCTGTATCCTTTGTTGACCGTGGCGTACGGTTGCATCTCGACGAGATCGGCTTGCCATAAATCGAACAATCCGAGAATCCGTACTTTACGACGCGGATAGTTTCGTCGTGCAGGTTTATGTAGCTCCTCGACGATCCCACGTTTTTCTGCCGACATGATAATTACCGTCGACGACGTCGTCGTCCGCTCTCTCGATTCAAATGCTGTTTCGTTGCTACTATTTTAACCAGACGATTGTAAGATTGCTGAAGTTGGTGGATACGCTCCAGACAGTGTTGAGCTAATTTCATGGCTTCCTTCCACTTCCGTTCGGACCATTGTTTGTTCACCGCATCTTCATCGCTTTCGGGATCTTGCACTTGACGAATCCGTTTGTTCGATACGATATAATTTCCGTCGGAATCCAGTGAGAATCCGTCACCTTTTGGACCGCGGCGGAATTTCGATCGGCCAAAACCGTCCGTGTGACTCATCGCAACACTATTTTCCTTTCATTCGATTCACAACCTCTAATTGACTGATTCTATTTTCCAGTCGTGATAATTTCGTCTCGAGTCGTTGCGCGATACTTTTGTATTCTTCCATTCTCTCCAAACAAAGCTGTGCTAAATTCATAGCTTCCGTCCACCTCGAGTCTGTCCATTGTTTGTTCACGGCGTCGGTATCCTCTTCGGGATCTTGCAGTTGTCGGATCCGTTTGTTGGATACAAGATAATTTCCGTCGGGATCCAGTAAGAAACCGTCACCTTTGAGACCTTGCTTCGTGTTGCGAACGTAAGTCCCTTTCGATCTTCCAAACCGGTCGGTGTGACTCATTTTTGTGCGGAACCTATATTTAGTGGATGTAATCCGCTTCACGAAGCTCTTCAACGATACTCAGAATTTCACGATCGTGATCGGTGTGACCAGCTTGTTTCGAAGCTACAAGTAAAACGAGACGTTGGACCAATTCGTTCGGATCGTCCCAATAGACGAGTTCCCGTTTCGCACGGTGAATTTTCATACCGGAGCCTTTCTTCAGTTTTTTACGCGATGACTTCCTCGTTGATCTCGGAGTAGATGTAGCGAACAAAGGTTTGATGAGATCGCGGTATTTTTGACTGCGGTTCGAGTTGGGTCTACCGTGTGGATGGTGATTCCTCCAATGCGCATTGGTGAGCGTAACTACTCGTTGGAAATTAGCACGATCATCTGCTGTGTAATTACGCGGATGTTTCTTAAAAATGAGCTCCAAGAACCCGGGTGTCGGTTCGAACACCTCATCGCCACCGTCCAAGATTAGTCGTCCGTCCGAATCGAAACTTATGGTTCGGTTTCCGATAAGATAGTTTCCGTTGATCGCTTTCCGCACACCATACGTGGTATCGGATTGTTTCGGTTGTTTCTCCAGATCGTCCAAGTAAAACTGTACGTGCGGGGCAGTGATTGTGTTTCGAGAATCGACGTCGTCGTCTTCTGTGCGACTCGTTGTTTGTTCTTTACCCGTTGCATCTTGGAACGATTCATCATCATCATCATCATCATCATCCTCCTTTGAATCGTCATCATCATCGTTGTTTATATTTTTCGGTGATCCGAACGAAGCAAATAAACTATCAACAAACGTTGTTCCATCTTTCGTTTCCGATTTTGAAGCTTCGATCTTGGTTTTCTTTTCCTGAGGAGCAGCAACAAGTGCGGGAGTTGACGACGACGACGACGACGACACAGTTTTCTGCAACGCTGCGAGCGGATCTGTCAACGGTTTGAAAACTTTCTTCAACGTCACCTGAGCGTCCGCCTCTCCGGTGCGAATGGTATTTAACTTCCGTTTGATATCTTGACGGATTTTATCGATACTACCGTATTTCCGAGCGATCGTCGACAACGATAAGTTATCCATCTTGTTCAATAAAAGTATCGAAACCTTTCCGGTACCTTCCCTCGTTCTTATTACTATCTCTATCGATGACTAAAAACCCGTACTTGTCCTGCCAGCACACCGAGCAGATGTGTCTGAAATCTTCGAACGTGAAATCTGTGTTAACGTGATCGTCGTAGATGTGTCGCAAGTTTGTATTGTCCTGTTTGAAAACTACGAGCAGGTTAGCGTTATCGCGAATCAATTGTTTCGGTATGCGAGAATACGTTTGACACAAGTAGAAACTATCGACCGAGCTGTGTCTTCCCATACTGAAATATTCCCGCATCGCATTTTGTTTGTCACAAGCGACATCATCGAAAATGAAGACCGAGTCTGATGCGGCATCGTTTGGTGGAACAATCTCGGCCGTGTCCGAATAGACGTTGTATCCGAGACCGTCGATTCCATCGAATATCCGACGCAGTTCTTCGTACTTGGGTTGGAACGGTGTCTTGGAGTACAAGTACACGTTGCGGAACTTCAATCCGTTCGGATGTTGTAGCAAGCAAACCATCACGTTTGTTTTACCGCAGTTGGACGGTCCAACGACAATGCAACGGATACTGTTCGGTAACAGTTCACTGTGTCGTCGTCGTTGTCGTCGGTTTTCATTTTGCTTCTTCCGTTTGTCGAGGTTCCGGACTCGCAGTGACTTTCTTTGCTTGACGAGTCGCATCGTATTCGTTCCCTATTTTATCGGACAGTTATTTTCTTTACTTCTCCGTATAAATAGTATGGATATTTTCGTCAGAGTATGTCACCGAGAAGAACATCAACTTGCAGCAAAACCAATCGAGGACGTGGACTGTTAAACTCGTTGATAAATTCACTACCGTTCGAACTACACTTACCGGGCGACTACAGGTACTGCGGACCGGGCACTCGCCTCGCAGAACGATTGAAACGCGGAGATCCGGGTATAAATCCGCTCGACGAAGCTTGCAAGTCCCACGATATCGCTTACAGTAAGACCAAAGACACCACCGAGAGGAACAAAGCCGATCTCATACTTGCCGACAGAGCTTGGGAACGTGTGAAAGCGTCCGACTCATCGTTGGGTGAAAGAGCGGCAGCATACGCCGTAACGAACGCTATGAAACTCAAAGCCAAACTCGGAATGGGACTAAACAAGACGGTGGCAGCGAAAAAACCGAAACCCAAGAAGAAGAAGAAGAGAGCGTCGAAGAAGAAGACGAAACCGGTGGAGCGGTCGATCGAACGAATCTTGGCTCTCCCAAAGATGGGTGCCGGGGTTCGAAGAGGAAGAAGAAACCGGCGGAGCGAATCTTGGCTATCCCGAAGACGGGTGCCGGAGTCAAGAATCTTCTGACGAGTATCGGACTGGCCGCGCGAACAATCACACCGGTAGCGAAAATGATCAAGACGGTCATCGACGGATCTTTGAAGAAAAACGTACACCTCGGTGAAGGATTGTACTTGCGACCGTACCGTAAAGGTTACGGACTTTACTTGAGACCTTACCGTAAGAATTTAAACTGATCCGTGAGCTACCGCGCCGAGCGATGACGGATGTTGAGTTGAGAATCGCTGCGAAAGAACAATTACGAATCCCGCATTTCCGCGGTGTGTTCATGATCGATGAATTGGCGATCAAGAAACCCAAACGTCCCGAGTGCGGTATCATCAATCTGGACCGAAGCGATGGAGCCGGTACACATTGGACAGCATACCGGATTTCAAAGTGCGGTAACGCATTGTACTACGACAGCTTCGGTGATCTACCACCACCCGTTGAAATTACGCGATACATTTTACGCTCACGCGGTAGCTCAACGACGACAATAGGATACAATTATGATAGCGAACAAAATTTCAACTCGAGCGTCTGCGGGAAACGATGTTTAGAATGGCTCGTACAAACCAGGAATATATAGTATTCTCGAAACCCGAATATGGAAACTCAGAAAAGATGTCACACGTTCATGTTGACGGGGAGGAGCAACGTTCTCGAGTTTGCACTGCCTAGACCTCTCGAGTTGTTCGGACCTTGCGAGATCGGTCTGACGGGTTTTGTAACTTATTATTCCATCCCGAACATCGATATAACGAACAGACTGCTTTTCTACTCCGAGAGCCCTGAAGAGAATTACTCGGCAATTTCGTTCCCGATCGGAGCCTACGAGATCGAGGGTATACAAGAATACTTGCAGGGAGATCTTGGCGGAGCGGAAGCTATCAAACTCAAAGCGAACAACGCTACGCTTAAAGTAAGCATCAAATCCAAGTACTGGATCGATTTCCGCAGACCCGGCACTTTACGTAAGGTGCTCGGATTCGGAAAGCGTCTCTTGGCACCGGACGAATGGCACGAAGCTGACTATCGCGTCAACATCTCACCTGTAAACATGATATGCATCGAATGCAGCATCGCTGACGGTGGATACGTGAACGGGGTGCGCGGACATCACATTTATGCGTTTGCTCCCGATATCGAACCAGGATTCAAAATGGTAGAGCAACCGTCGACGATTCATTACTACCCCGTCTTGGGTGATAAGATCCAACGTTTGCTCGTTAATATAGTAGACCAACAAGGAAGAGCGATCAATTTCGGTGGTGAAGAAGTGACAGTGCGACTACACGTGAGACCAGTAACTTATGGGTAAACGAAGGATCCAGAACGACGATACGTTCCTAAATTCTCTCGCATATAATAGTATTGATAATCCACGGACTAGTTGTCAACAGCAGCAGCAGCAGAGGAAAACTTTGAGCGAATATTCCAAGAGGGCTCTCACACAACTCGGATTCGTGGTGAAAAATCCGAAATAAGAACAAGATGGAAGCTTGGCGACAAGAGATCATCGAATACGAATACATCCGTTTCGGTCCGGTCGACGAACGGCGTGGAAACAACGATTCGATCCGGTTCACCCCCGATACCCACGGTCTGATCACCGTGCCTCAAGATTCGAGGATCTTCATGCGTTTAGAAGTGAAACTCGAGAAAAATCCTGGAGCCGCCGCAGATGCTGCGAAACCTAAAGTCAAGTGGGCTAACAATTATCCCCTGCACTTGTTCGACCGTATGCAGTACAAAGTGAACGGGACGGAAATCGATAGCATGCAGTGTGTCGGAGTGACATCGACCGTGAAAAATTATCTCACATACACTAGAGCGGAAACCGCGGGACTCGCAACTGCCGGGTTTTGTGACATCTCTTCTTCATGGGCCGAATGGGATATGACAACGTTGGATGAAACTCAGTGCGCCGTCGTTCCGTTGTCTTCACTCAGCGGATTCGCAGTACATTTCAAAGACGTTCTAGTCAGATGCTCGCAAGAGTTGATCCTAGTGCGCAGTGGTACGGATAAGAATGCATATTATATCACCGACGCGGCGACCGCGGACGGTTACACCATCAAATTTAAAATAATCGAAATCTATTGGGAGATTCCCGTCGTCAAATTCACGTTGGAACTGGAAAAACAAATCTTGCTCAAGATGAAGAAGAACGACAAGATGAGTTTCGGTTACATGAATTGGGAATCGCACGACATCCCTGGGATTTTTCCGACCAAGACGTTCAAATGGAGCGTAAGAACAACCAGCAGGCACAAGCCCAAATTCGTGGTCTTGGTATTTCAAACGGATCGACGGGACAATCACCTGAAGGATTCCTCTCGTTTCGACCATGTAAATGTGCGCTCGGTCAGCGTTCAAATCGGTGAGCGTCGGTTTCCTCAAGTTGATACGATCTACGATTTCCCGACTATGGATTATAATCACGCCTACCTGAACTACACCGATTTTATGAGAGACTACTGGAAAGGTGAGAAACTCTGCGAGCCAGCTATGTTGTTTGAAAATTTCAAAGATCGCGCGATTTTTGTCATCAAATGCGTTCAAGGTGAAGATCTAAAAACAGCTCCGGTGGATATCACGTTGACCGTTGTGGTAAAAGAGAATTTCCCGGCCAACACTACAGCCCAAGTGATTCTGATCACTCCTGTGAAGTATTCGTACGAACTACTGCACGGAACCGTGAGGCAATTGGATTGATCTTAAGCAAAAATTAAAAAAAAAAAATAACATGTTTATTTTTTCATTTTTTTTTTTATTTTATTTTTTTTTTTTTTTCAAACATTACATCATTTACAAAGAATACAAACATGACATACAATATAAATCAAGCTGCAACGTTTGGAACGAGTGCGAATTTATATGTTCTTCCGATCGGGCCTTCGTAGATGAGATCGAAGGATCCAGCGTTGATATCCTGAATTGCATCGTCCGTCAAACGGTTCGTAATGTGCGAAGGTAGGAAGAGGAGACGATGATGATTCTCGAAGATGATATCGGCGGCAACGGTGATCCCGTACTTGGTTGGTATTTTGATGAGTTTGTTCATCTTGTAGCGGGCGCTTACAGTCAGCTCTTTAGCGTTGACGATCAAGATTGAATTGTTGAAAACTTCCATGTCGTCAGTTCTTTCAAGGTACAAATGATTCCAATTTTCGTGCGCTATATATTTCGAGTGAAACAAGTTGTTTGCTATATTAAGCACGGATACTTTTCGACTGCTATATTTCGCTTCGATAATTCGTCTGCGAATGATTCCACTTTTCGTGTGCTATATATATATTGAGTCGGGTTGATTCGACAATTTGTCTGCTATATTAAGCACGGATGATTTCACTTTTCGTCCGCAATATTTCGGTTCGTTCAATCTGACTGTTCATCTACTACTCCTTTATTATTATCGGGGTGATTCCTTTGTTCGTCTGCCACTATAATCTTCTCCTGCCATTGCATGATTTCATCTGTGAAATAATCACGATAATAAGATGCCGACATCCACATACACAATCGGAATGCGTTCGACATAGCGCAGAATGGATGTACTAAAGGACACGTATATGCTGTCGACCAACGAGCCAATAGTCGCAAGGACGGACAATCTTTAGTGTCCAAATTTACAACGATACATTTGTCCGGCACGAAACTACTGATGAAATTTCGTTTTTGTTCACCTTTAACATAAAGTACATCGTAGCGGTTCCCGATGCTATTCATTTTTGAAGTGAATTCATCGTACTCGAGAAACCCGCTTTCCCATTCCAAGTGATGATAATTGCGTGTTAACCAGTTGTTTGTCACAACGTCTTTAGCGCTCAACATGCTGCTCGGGAACGGAGGTTTGAATAAATAGAGTTCAGTTTGAGTACACTTCATGTCCACAAGACCAAACTCTTTGACGATGAAATTTCCTTGGCTCCAAAAACCTTGTACATCGAGACAAGCCATCATTTGTTCGTTCCGTTAGTTGCACTTTTACTATTTTCAAATTCGAGGTTTCTTAACTGACGGTTCTCCAGCAGAATTATTTATACTATTTATACGAGGTTGTTTAACAGCGAGGATGTTCCTATTTTCAAATTCGAGGTTTCTTAACTGACGGTTCTCCAGAATTATCTATACTATTTATACGAAGTTGTTTAACAGCGAGGATTTTTCTCAACTCGGTCTCGGCTCCGCAACTTTCATCCACCATGCAAGGATCTTTGTTGTCACGATGACCCCAAGGAACAGTGCTAACACCGTCTTCTAAAATACAACGTTTATCGTCTAAGCCGGAGAGGGTTCTTTTTGTAGTTTCGAAGGAGTATAGTTGATGTTTCCGCGCCCCGATCCTGCGCATCGAGGCGGTCATTCTCGATTCAGGATCCTTTAATACTGTGAGAAAATTGGCAAAGTTTAGCGATCTTACCACTGGTGTTGATATCCCTTTTGCCCTTTTCTCTGTTTCCCCGTCGCTAAAACGATACGCATACATCTTGGGTCGCAGCGCGACAAACTCAGCAATGGGTATTCCACCCGTTTCATCCTTAAAACTACCCATTACTTTACGGTTTGTCGCGCTGCGACATTGATGACCTTCTGGGAAGTTGGAGGTGTCGTACAAGTGTAGATCTGACATCATATCATCGTAGACGTTCGGTGTAGTCAACTCGTAAATGAACGAGTCCGTATCCATATAGAGAAGTTGAACTTGGTCGGGATTGTACTTCTTAAGCATGTGATTATAGTGGAATTGATACATGTGTACTTTACTCAGATCTAAGATTGAAAAACCAACAATCATTGGTCTGTCTATGACGACCTCTGTTCTCCGTAAATGGATTGCTACCAATTCTTCTGCGAAAATCGTGCGATCTACGAAATCGACCCGTGAGATGGCTTTCAATATCTGTCTGCTGTTTGTACCCAATTTAATATTCTTTCGCTTCAACGGGTTCTCGATAAATTTTCCGTAGCAAGCGTTGCTGCACAGTTTCAGGAGCGTTTGGTGGAACGGATTCGTAGCGTCCCGTCTCAACCGGGCGTTCAGCTCGATGAAGGGTGCCAAGAAAGGAGCCTGACGGAATTTGATGGCCCGGTTGACGCGCAGGAGTTTTAATCCTTGACCAAGCGCTTCTTTCAACATTACATAGTGGATAACATAGTTGTTTTTATTAGCTAGAGTCGTCAATAGTTTCGTACATTTCCCCGCTCCCGATGGTGGTATTTCGTTCTTGCACAAGAACGGAAGGTCCTTGTGCAGGTCGTGGAGGTGTTCTGGATATTCAATATCTACATCGAGTATGTACCCGAAAGGAGCGTCGTCGGGATGGTTGATTATAGTTTTCGCCAGAGTTAGCAACTCTTCTCCTTCCGGGACCCAAGTGTAGTTATCGTAGGGCAGATGCTTTCTCATGGTGTGTGCGTAAAGTGCCGTCACATCCAAGTATTGTATATAGTTCACTGGTTTTTTAGGATCAAACTGATCCGGTATCAAAGGATTGTTTGCAAGAGCGTGCCGTTTCACCACCTGTGTTATCCCACCTCGGATCGAGCTCATAATCATGAATACCATATCCATATCATTGAAGAGTTGAATTTTCACATTAGTTATTTTTAGGAAGGCGTCGAAAGCGAAACCGGGTAGCGTCAGGTAATTGGCACAGTCCAAACTATAATTTTTTATTCCGAAAAGTCGGAACTCCTCAAACACATCGCTGAGGAGGCACACATCGAGTCGCAAGTAGAAATCTGAATACTCGCCGAGATTACGGAAATTGAAAGTTTGCCAAACTTGGAGAAACCGTTCGTATTCTTCTTCAGAGATGTCCGTTTGAGTCAGGGTGTTGAAGAAAGCCTCTCGCGGTGGTGGACGCGTCTCGTTCAGCTTGGCCGGATTGTCAACGTAATCGTACGGGAACGGAGCTTTCCGACAAACCATATCGAACTCATTGTCTGTGCGAGTGAGTTTCCTCGTGCGAACGAAAGATTCGCGCGGGATCGTCTGAACCAGTTTATCCAACGACGCGGGGAGGAATCGGAACGAGTCGATGAACTTGATCGAAAACCTGTTTCCCAGATGGACCGTCATACTGATGTAATTTTCCTCCGTGTGTGGTATTATTTCGACGCGATGAGGATATTTGTTCAGAGCCAGCACTACCTCGTGGAAATCATACCTGCTACCATTGTGCAGGACGACTCTAACACATTTCTCATGTCGGAAAATAAGATTACAATTTGAACATAGCGCCTTTCGATAATTGGACCCTGTTTTCCCTCCCGCTCTCTTTTGATGGTCATGATCCCTTACCTTTACGATACCTGGTTGTGAGAAATCCACCTCGCAATGTCCACACCTATTTTCCGCTTCAAATGTGGCCCGGTCTTCATGTGTCATTATTATTTTACTCTCTTTGTCGTTGTAACTCTCACTGATTCTTCCTACGAGAGTGATTATATCGTCCAGAAATTTGATATGTGCCTCTTCGCCACGGTACAGTTTCGGTTCCGTCATTTTAAATTCGGGATCTTCCGTGACGAGGAGGTAAGCGTAAGAATTTGAGATGTGCCGCCTATACGCAGACGCTGGATGCTCCGAGTCACCATGAATTGGTTCTAAGTAGGCTTCAAAGTCTGCATAAATTACATAATTATGTTTTATTTCCTTGTGGTGATTTTCGAACTTGAGGTATCGCTCGTCGGGAAATGAAGCTAGGAATGCATCTTTGCTGACCAAAGAGCAGAGAACTTTATGTTGATTCAATTCCTCCATCGAGTACTTGTACGTAAAGCATTTCTTGCAGATGTAGATACGATGTTGATGGTTTGTCAACTGTTTTCGTACAAGTTGTTCAAAGTTACTGATCCAGCAATAATGGTAACTTAAAGGTACGGGGGTTGAGAGACATAGTAGGTCGGTGTGGTCCTCTCTTTCCGGGTCGGCAACTTTAATTGGGTAAACTGTATACTTTTTCTTGTTGGACACCAAACTCTCACGGAGGCCAAATACCGAAACCGATACGTTGTTCCTTTTCTCGAATTTGATAATGTCATCTATGCTCGTGGGGAATCGAACGTCCGAGAAATCGTAACGATCGAACAGATCTAAATATTTTTCCGGACGTTGTTTATGCTTCGAATCCCTCGGGAGAAACTTTCCCAACATTGCGTACAGGAAACAATCGTTTAATGCACCGTTATTTACATTGACAACATGCTTCGTCGAAAATGGCAGCTTAACATACGTTCCTCCTCGATGTAACGCGTAATAGCGGTTGATACGTAGCTCCATACCTTGTATCTTCTTCAGCACCCACCCGGATCCGTTCATGTGAAAATCGAATGACTCTTTATTGATCTTGGCCCTGAACTTTTCATAATACTCGTCCAGATCCGTTGACGCGAAAATAGCTTCGTTTTTAGTCTTAAACTTTTTCAACTGCATTCCTTCCTTGTCCTTATCGTCAGCTTTCTCGTACTCGGCGTAAACTAGTATATTAACCTTCAATGCCTCGCCGGTGAGTTCTTCTTTTATTTTTTTAATTATGAGGTCTTTAGCCGATAGGAGGTACTCATCTATGATGAGATTCTCTGGCTGGAAGTTTGTGATGAAAAATGTTTTCAACCTGCTTTGACAAGCAGTCTCAACTTGAACAATCGGTACTTTCATCTCGAACAAATTTCTTATGTGACTTGCAGATTCTTCATGTTTTTCTCTTTTATGGTATGATATTTTACACGTGTCACAATATTCTTGATCGTTGTTGTCATCGGTAGGTGATGAGGTGGACATCTTTTCAATATGTTCGGGAGATTGCTCATGATTCTCTCCCTCCGCATAAAACTCATCACAAATATCACAATGGATGAGCGCGTTGTGCTCCTGTTTAATGTGCGTTTCATCGTTGATACCCTCCTCCTTCTTAATTTGTTCGGCACCATGTTCGTGCTTTTCACCTTGTCTATAAAATTCATCACAAATATCACATTCGATGAGCTCCTGTTTAATATTCGTTTCATCGTTGATACCCTCCTCCTTCTTAATTTGTTCCGCACCATGTTCATGCTTTTCACCTTGTTTATAAAATTCATCACAAATATCACATTGGATGAAAGTTTCAACATTCTGTTCTTGAGCAGCCATGATAAAGATACTATTTATACAGGCTCAAAGTCTTCCGAGTCGGTCAGAAAAGAAAACTTACACTTTCTTTACGTTTGCTAGATTCTGTTCACGGAAAAGATTTCAAAGCGAACAAGTGAATACTATTTTAAGCTCAAAGTTTTAAACTATTATAAGCTCGAGATTTTCTGATTTCGTCAGAACAGAAAATCAACACTATTTTCTCGTTTGTAAGATTCTGTTCTCTGAAAAGATTTCAGAGTGAACATGTGAATACTATTGTAAGCTCGAGGGTTTCCAATATCATCAAAAGTGAGACTGAAGAGTTTTCTACGCGGAGGTAAATATATTTAGTTTCCTCACCGAGCGGAAAGAAACTGTAGACTCATGATTTACCTCAAAGTAAATATAGTAGTATTTGTTAATCACCAAACTCGGTTTCACTCGGGCAAACTGTGTAGTCATAAGTCGTAACATAAATTACACTTTTATGTAGAGTTATAATTTACCGCGGAGTAAATATAGTAGTATTTGATAATCACCAAACTCGGTTTCACTCGGACAAACTATGTCGTCATAAGTCGTAACATAAATTACACTTTTATGTAGAGTTACAATTTACCACGGAGTAAATATAGTAGTATTTGATAATCACCAAACTCGGTTTCACTCGGACAAACTATGTCGTCATAATTTGTCAGACTCGATTAGGTCGAATACGTTAGCACTGGACACTGAGGACGCTGGCGGCGAAACTATTATCCACGAAGGCGAAGACATAATGATTCCCCTACCTACTGCGCTTGACTAGAGTGGTTCGAGTAGCTGATGCAAGAGGCGAGAACGTTGCATCAGCCAGAGTGGTTCGAGTAGCTGATGCAAGAGGCGAGAAAGTTGCATCATTGTTATCCACCACTTAAGTGCCTCTACCTCGATAACGCCCACTCGAGTCTGTCTGAGTGCTAAATTTTCTCAAGTGTACTTGAGTCCTAACTGTGTAGTCATAATTTGTAGTCGCAATATAAAACTACGCTTTCATACAAGTGGGAAAATTATCAATGCGAGTCGGGGGAACGTATAAATAGTGTCGAGGAAGTGTGATCGATCATTTCAAAACAAGAACTCGTCAAGTATGGACGCTCCAACCCTCAAATCACAATCGATCAGAGCGATGAACACCTTGGATATGGTATATGAGGCTCTCACTTTCAAATTTACAGGAATACGAGCAGAGCTTTTGAACAAGTTTGCCCGACTCCTTTTTCCTGACAAGTTATTCCACCATCTTAAACTCAGCTCAATAGACACTTCCGATCCCGTCGGGTGTTACGGCTTAGTTGAGATAACGGAAAGATTTTGCCTTCTCCTAGAACGTGTCGCAGACGAGCACGAAATAATTTACTTCCTAAAGCAGGGGTACAAGAAAGTAGACGAAGAGGACTGGAAGATAGGTAGACTGTTAAGTGCAATTCGCGTAGTATTATACACAAGAGAGAGAGGAGAGCGGGTCTAGCAGTTGGATTTCGTATAAATAGTATGCATTCTCTTCTCAGTATCGCAAGGAAGAAATCATGATTGATAAAATAATTCTCATCACCATCATCATTGCTGTTGTTGGAGTGAAATCCTCACTGGTGGAAAACTCATCCGAAGCAAACATCACAATGTGCCCTGTCTGTCCGGAAATCAAATGCGCACCCTCTACCTTGACGGATGTTCTTCTATTCATCTTGAGTTTACTGGCGCTCATTTGCTCCGCTCCGTACCTGTACTCCAAGTACCTTTCATCCGACTGCAAGTTCCGTTTCATCAGGATGGTCCGGAAAAATAACAATCGGAAAGTCGATGACATAAGTGTAGATTTAAAGTTCGGAGAAGGAGAAGGATCCGATGTTTGTGGTTGACAACCCTCACGTTTTTAGTGCGTTTTCTAAACGCGAACTGTTTTTAAACTGTAACTGTAAATATCCAATAAAAAATAATAAAAATTTTTTAATTCATCAAACTGAACATTGCAATATCCATTCCCAAAACATAAGGTTCCCGATACGCATCGGAAAACCCTCGTAGTCCAGCGTTCGTTAGCGTTCCCAGGCATAACGTGCAAGCGACACTGCGCGACATTGTGAAAACTGGCCCTAATCATAGGGTAGGCTCCTGCATGGAGATCAGAGGCCTTTCGAAGGGACAAACAAAAACGAACGGAGAGCGAGAGTGGGAAAACCCTCGTAGTCCAGCGTTCGTTAGCGTTCCCAGGCCCATACTGCAAGATACGGTCTCTCGAAACTGAAAAATTTTACAAGTCCGAAATCTCGAAAACGAAAAGTCGTATCGAAATGCGGTCAGTACAGTTTTCCGATCTTCGATTATGGAAAAGAATCGCATCCGTCCGCGGTGGATCGGAGGATGGTGATTTTCCGAAAAATTTTCAATTTTACCGAATCAGACCCTAATCTACACTATCCGATACCGACCCATATTGTAAGATACGGTCTTCCGAAACCGAAAAATTTTACAAGTCCGAAAATCCGAATTTTTTGCACAATCTGGCAACACTGTACGGAAAAATCAACTAATTTCTCGCCCCATCTGGCAACACTGTAAAATGCAATGTTGCAAAATTTCACCAATAAATAAATCATTTATTTACATGCACCACGCGGCAACGCTGCTGCGCCATCTTGAAAAATACACCATTGCATAACCCGAAAAATGAAGGGGCATTAATACACGATTGCATAACCCGCATATTGAAGGGGCAACATGCAATACTTTCTTTTTACAGCGTTGCCATATTGAACAATAATCCCTATACAACGCTGTAATTTAATTCATATTTTTCTGCACCATCGTGCAACGCTGTTGGATAATTTACTGGGCTGAAGTCGCCATTTTCACCCTACTGTTGTGTTTGATGCATTTGTTGTGTTTGATATTTTTGTTGTGTTTGATGTTCCATGTGTTTTTGTCGTGTTTGATGTGTTTGTTGTGTTTGATGTGCCTGTTGTGTTTAATGCGTTTGTCAAGTTTGATGTGTTTGTCGCATTTGATGAGTTTGCTATATTTGTTGTGTTTGATGCGCCTGTTGTATTTAATGCGTTTGTTGTGTTTGATGTGTTCGTTTTGTTTCTACTCAACTCACCTATATTCTATCTTCAAGTATACAGGACGTCCCAAAAGTCCCTTCCACCCCTTCTAAAATTTTACCTAACTAATATTTTGAAACAAAACTTCGGTAATGTTCAAAGATCAATGTAAGCTACTTTCAGGGCCCCCAAACTTTTTGCCCCCCCCCCTCTACGGGTCCCAACTTTTTTTTTCAAACGGCAACATCTCCTTTGTGACATATCAATTCAAAGAGAATTAAAAAAGAAAATTTTTGGCACAAACCGCAAGTCAAACTCTTGATTTTTGACAAACTGGCCGCCGGTCACATTTCAAAATATCGGAAATCTAAATCACCGTTTCCGTCGATGGATTGGGATGAAATTTGGTTCTCCAAGGTTATTTGGAACGAGAAAAACGATTCTGGCATTATTTTTCCGGAAAATTTGTGTCCTTTTCAAAATGGCGGCGGTCAATATGGCGACCTTGAGAGGCAAGAGAATAAATTAGGCTGCTTACCAGTGAATTTGCATGAAACTTGGTATCAGGGGACACTTCGGCATGAAAAAAACGAATCTGTCATCAGATTTTTTGAAATTCTGAATAACTTCAAAATGACGAGGAAAATGGTGGAAACTTGGTATTACGGACGTTTACGGGTGGATTCGCATACTGCCATTTTGAAAGTATTTGACATTTCAGAAATGCATTGCGAAAGAGGCATGTTTTGTCGAACCAAAAACCAACAGGACCCAGCGTTTCATTCGCATCCAACCGTAAACGTCCGTAATACCAAGTTTCTGCATTTTCCAGATGCAAAAGGATTGATAAGCATAAAACTGCATTTATCCCGTTTAATCTAAGTTCATCCTAATTCAGTAACATTCATCCTTGCCGGGCGAAGAATTTGATTTTAAATTAATTGAATTTTAAATAAATTAAATGTGTCGAGTTTCATAAATTGAGATTAAGATAAAAAAAAAATCTAATCACACATTGGTAGGTTATAGATTTTGTTACATTTTTTTGTCTACCGGATCAAGACTCCCTTCACGCTCTTAACCTCTCACCATAAATTGTGCTGAACACTTAGCAAGTGGATTGCCGATCTCTCCAATTAAAAAAAAAAAGAAAAAAAAAGTGTTTACCAAACAGGAAAAGAACACAGTAACGCCATTTCAGTTCACCTTAAATTTCAAGGTAGGCAACACGCGTTTCTACGTGGTTGAATGGCGGTATTGTCGTCGTGAAATGACAGTTTGCCTTCAATGATTAGTGTAGGCAACACAAGCTCTCACGTGGTCGAAGAGTGGTATCGTCGTCCGTGCAATAGACGTTCTCTGTCTGCTAATTTTTTTTTTACGTCATGTCGGGACCGCGTTTGTCAGTAAAGTAGTTGATCCTCTTAACTGATATTCATTAAGCTGTTCTTATTTTTTTTACTTCCCGTCCGAGCACATGAACACTAAAAGAGAGAGATGAGGATGATGATTATGATGCTGATGCTGATGATGACCATGAAAAAAAAGGATAACAACGAATGGTGCAGAACAAGAGGAGTGAAAGAAAATAAGCTAGAATAAATTTAGAGAGAAGAAGAGGATAAGTAATGAAAGTGGGAGAAGCAAACAGACAGAAGAAATGAAAAGTAAAACGAAGAAAGCAGCGAGAGGGAGATTGAAATAAAATAAGAACGTGGAAATAGTGGAATAGCTGTTTCATCGTGAAATTGCACGATTACTTGGAACGTTTTTTAAAAATAGCATTTCACCAAACTGGAGAAGATAAATTAACGTCATTTCATTTCGCCCTCAATTTCAGTGTAGGCAACAGGAGCTTCCGCGTGGTCAAATAGCGGTATCGTCGTGAATTGTCACGCTCACTCAGGTAAAATAAGCTCCCATGTGGTCGAATAGTGGCATCATCCCCGAAACAATATCGGTCTAATGCTCCCCGTAACTAAATTTTTGGTGAAGCCCCTAGACCCGTGACTTCAGTCACGGGCTTTCCGCTAGTTATCTATAAGGAACAACTCTTAGTTTTGCTCTAGCAAAAGTTTGCAACAGACCCATTATTGTTTTAAATTTAGAAAATAGTCACTGCAGGTATGCACACTGCACCCATACCAAATGTATTATTATTAATCAATAATTGCAAATAATTGATAAATGTATCGAATTTTTTATATGAAAAAAAGTATTCAACTGCATATCTGCAAGTGTCGAAGACTCCACATGGCAACCACTGACTTGCTAATTTTGGCCTACCTATCGGGATTTGAACCTGGGACCTACAGTTTTCGAACATAACACCCTACCAACTTAGACATTGGGGCTTATGCCTCCGTCGGGCGAATTTACAGTATATAAGTCACTGACTTAGGCTCTCACCATTATTGTGATACTGGATATGCGTGGGACCTGATGAGATAAGATTTTCTGAACTCGAAAAGATGAATTTGGAGCAAAAAATAAATACGCTCGTTATCGTCGTCAATTTTCAATGTTTATATTTGTTTTTTATCCCATCTGAATTTAATTTTTAATCTTATTAAAAAGAATTTAATACAATTCACCTATGATAAAATTTTCTCTCTTCATTTTTTCTTGAAGAATCGACGACTTTACAAAAATAAGAATAAAGAATGAAACTCTTCGAAAATGTATGTAACATAATAACTTTTTATTTTTGATGACTGAGATTGTTACACTTTTTTAAATATTAATAGTCCTATTCAATTCGACTATAATATTCAATACTATTTTAGACCATTTATTAGACTATTCGATCTCAATCAGAATATTAATAATTCTATTCAGTAGTTCTAGGTAATTTCACATCGGGCGGAAAAGGAAGAACGTGAGCACTGTAAAAGAAACATTAATATTTCTAATTCCTTACTTTAAAAAATAAGATCTGAAAAATAGGCTTTGATTTTTTCCCGATTAAGGCATCTTTTTCCGTTGACGGTCACAATTTGTTCATAAAAAAAGTTCAATCTTCGATAACTTTTATATTTTACTCGGTTTACATAATCACACGCGTGACGTTTTAATATGTTATTGTATATCTGCACTTCCTTTTCGTCACACTATCTAAAATTGATAGGAAGGTGGTAAAGATGTGCTGGATCCACCCTATTTTGCATGAAAAAAAGGTGAAAAGGTTCAAATACCTCAATTATAGTAGAAAATGTTGAGCTCCCAAGAGTATCCGCACAAGATTAAGGAGGGAGGGGGGGGGATCGGTCCCAACAGGCACTTCGACCCAAAATTTACCCGGACACCAATGAATCAACGTTTTAAATACCAACAATTTTGCACTCACAAATTCCTTTCGAAAATACAGAAAAAACTTTATTTTTTTTCAATCCTCTCCATCGTCGCGTCGCGGCCATTAATCAAAGGGACCCGGAAAATCGAAATTGAACATTGTATATGTTGGCGGCAAAACCCGATTCCAGGCAGAACTAGATTTGCCTAGGCAAAAATGTATTTTTCCGAGGCATCTAGTTTTGCCTGCGCAAAGTAGACAAAACCAGTTCCGCCGGAGCGCTGTCAGTTTTGCCTGAACACGACCAGGCGAAACTAGTTTTGCCGGACCGAAAAAAAAATGAAAAATAATAATTAAAAAGAAAATAAAGGATAGGGTAAAATAGGTAGTAACTTTACGAAAAATTTAAGAGCAGGGGGTCACTTTATTTATTACACATAGAAGTCTTATACTAAAAAATAAATGTAACAATTTATCTATTTATTGTTGCATGCGGAGCTGCCATGACATTTAGGGTTGCATAAAAGAAAATATTCAATATGAAATGACACACAATAGAAAACGTTCTTAGTTCGGCAACTTAGCACAAACGCGGCAATATCACTCATCGGAGCGTCCGAATCTTCTCAACAGTGGGAGAGACACTGATAATAGCTCAGCTGATCGGATTCTAGGTGCTCCCGAATTCCGAAACTCCTGTGTGACGCCGGGTCACTTTTTCGATACATAATCGATTGTTTGCGATACACGGGTACCCGGCCATCCGATGTAAACAAAGAAGATAGGAATCACCACGTATTCCACACCGCCATTTTGGATCGAACATGTATCGAAAAAGTGACCCGAACTCGGCGCACGTCAGGCTCGGAACTCGTCGTGCAGAACATGGCGCCAGCTCTCCCATTTACATTACGACTCTATGTACTCTATGGTGACAGATCCATGTCCCTCCCGAAATGTAAACGGTGTTACGTAATGCGGTCTCGCTCAGCATCGCCGAACACTCCGCTTGTACTTATCAATTTCAATTGGTAGGGCCAGTTTTGCCGGTTCCTTTTAGGCGGAACTAGTTTTGCCGGTTCATTTCCGGCGGAACTAGTTTTGCCGTACCTCATCAGTTTTGCCTGAACATCAGCAGGCAAAACTAGTTCCGCCTACGGTCGGCTAGTTTTGCCTACGCAAAACAGGCAAAATAGGTTTTGCCTAGGCAATTCTAGTTTTGCCGACGGAAAACAGGCAAAACGGGTTTTGCCTAGGCAAATCTAGTTCTGCCTGGAATCGGGTTCTGCCACTAACATATACACTACGTAACAGCAGAGTTATTCGATTATCTTCATCTGTCAACTTGGTGGGAGACATGCTGGAAAGTATGATTCTCACCACATTTTTTTTATTTCTTCCTCGGCCCTTGGCATGAGCATGCATTTTATTTGACCCTTTTCAATTTTATCTGCGAGCGATCTTTCATTCATCAGGACAGGAAAAGTAAAGAAGAAAAAACAAAAAATGCGATTGTTCAGTGTGAAGAAATACATTTTCAGATGAAAATGAACTGATACAATGCAAAAAACCCCGGCTTAAATCTAATTTAGTATTAATGTCCCCTTTAAGAGGCCCCCTTCATTTAAAAATAAAAATTAATACTTCAAATGCACAGTGCCGATCTATTTAAAACAACGCAAATATTTTCCTCATCTTCTCCTTCTTTACTTCTTTATTTATTTAGTTTCTTGTCGACTCCGAGCATACAAGTGATTTCTGAAAGGACACATTAAATGAATTTTTCCCTAAACAAAAATTATTTTGTAGACAAATATAATGTGCATCTGGATGTTTTAACTTCCGTCTCCTTTATTCCGTCATAAATGGTGTAGATTTAAGCAGATGGTAACGGCATCTGGCAGCAATTGCATGCATCATCCTCATAGGAGGCGTCACCACCCCGCCCCGTTTACTAATTTTAAGGAACCTGGTTTCATCTTTTGACGCAACGGGGTTTCTTTCATCCAGCGAGTTGTTACTTGGAATAAAGCAACGAGCGTAGTGCCAATTGGTTTTTCCCCTCGGAAGGTGCTCAGCCCGTTTACTAATTTTAAAGATACTGATTCCTTCTTTCGACGTACCGTGTTTTATTCGATCAAGCAAGCTGATGACTTGGAACGAGGCAACGAACGATTTCAGAGGGCGTTCGCCCCGTTTACTAATTTTAAGAAAACGATTAATTCTTTCGACGCAACGTGTTTTCCTCTTTCAAGCAAGCTGGGTAGTTGAAAACAGGAAACGTAGGTGCTCTGAGGGCGTTGTCCCCGTTTACTAATATCAAGAAACAGGTTTCTTCATTCAAGTACACGATCGCTTATTTTAAAACGCCGTTGATTTAATTCGACAAAATAGGACTTTCTTCTTCCAAGACAATTCTGAATGCCTACATTGAGAAACCTGGTGTTTTCTTCCAAGGCGGACCCACCTTCGAATTAGTAAAAAATCCACGACAACGCGTTTACTTAAAATTAGTACGCATTTTTTTTCAGTGTTGCGATGATGCATGCGCAGACACTCGCGCTCAGCGCTCCCCACTCCCGACTCTTACGGTAGAACACAGGTAGGAACTCGTCGTGTGCTAGCTCCACACACAATGAACCAGCTAAGTAGGCCGGTAATAAGTCTGACATGGAGTCCATGTATGAATATTATCCAGGATTGACATACATTAATGGATTCATTATGGCTTTGAATATTTATTTAAAACAAAATTTGCAACATTTAATATAGATTGAATTAAAGAATGTCAAAAAAAACAAGCAGTCGTTGCTCCCCTGGTAAAACTGGCGACATCGCCTCACCAACTTAGGTGAGGCGATTCTTGGAACAGGCGATGTCGCCTAAAATATGTAGGCGATATCGCCTAAAATGTGTAGGCGATGTCACCTAGCATTGTGGGCCGTGTAAAAAGCCACCCCCCCCCCCAAAATGGGTTATGTGCGGGGATTATTTCAAAAACTGTGAAAAATGGCGTCCACGTGACACTGTTAGGCACTTTTGTTGGAATTTTAATCTGGATATTTTTGCCTGCTCCGGGGATTGAACCTGGGACCTCCCGAACGCTGAACGAAGATCTTATCTACTAAGCCAGCCGGCCTCCTGAAAACAGTAACGAAAAACCTACATTTAGCTTCGAATGAAACGTGCACTGTACAGCCCGGATATCTCGACCAGTTTTTATTGATTAGTTCGTTTTTTACTTTAATTGATTTCAGTTTATTACTTTACTTCATTTTATTTTTTACCTTTTTTTTTCATTTTTACCTTTATTTCATTTTACATTATTTCATTTTACTCTACTTTATTATTTCACTCTATTTTATTATATTCCCTATTTTATTTTTTTAATTTACTTTATTTTTTAATTTTTTATTTTTTCACGCTGTGTTATTTTACTTTTTTCTCTATTTTATTATATTTTATTTTATTTACTATGTTTCATTTTCAGACTGCATTTTATTTTTCACTTTTTTTTGTTTTTTACTTTTTTCATTTTCCAACGTCCGCTTCTAACGTATATTTTTTTTACGACATTACATGTCTTTAATCTATTTTATTTTCACTTCATTCTTGATTTTATTTGACTTAATGTTCTAAATTTCCTTTTTTACATATATTTATTCTTATAGTTTTTTCCACTGTAGATATAAACAAGTTGGTTTTTGCAATCGCTAGCGATAGCAATATTCGTCATGGGAACTTTTGCTTCTGGGATATGTAAATTTTAAGGCACAGTTCGTTTGTAGTATCTTCAGAATTGAAGGGACTATGTAATTTTGTGTCGACATCTCTTTTTTAACATTTTTAATTTTTTTTCTTTGCATACAAGAAAGCTGTTATTTAACAATTGTTTATTTTCGTTGGATTATGTATGGTTTTTGGAAGTTAACGCATTTAACTTTCAGTTTCGTTTTTTCGGCGTAAAGTATGATATTTTTACTCTACGCATATGCCCGAATACGCATCATAACGACGGTGAAACTACCAAACCACGTATCTCGTTTGCGGTGTTTAAAAATCTCCGCTCACATTTTATTTTTTCGAAGTAGACCAAATCAATATCATTCCTTGAAATTTTCACAGAATTTTCTCCGCACGAAGAGGAAAAATCACGGAAATTTTCAAGACTGGACGTTAAGTAGCTTTTCATTTAAAAAATAAAGTATGACAGGAAGTCTGCGACGTCGCAAACCGAGATACGTGGTTTGATAGTTTCACCGTCGATAAGTGACCTATGTGCTTCCTAAGTTGCCATTTTTTCATTCAAATAGATGTAACCGAAATGTTAGATGTGTACTACCTATACTACTTTTATGTCATTGCTTTATTTATTTATTTGTTTATTTAGTTTTTGCGTAGGTATAAATTGTTCTTTTTTGCTGAATTTTGGAGAAAATATTGCTTTAAGAACGTGGAATGTAAATTAATTTTATTGAAAAAAGAAAATACCATCATTAATTTGGGCGAACAGAGAAAATATACATCAATATTTGGGTCAACATCTCCCTGATTATATAAAGGATGAATATATTAGTATTTCTGTATCAAAAAACTTAGCTTTTGTCTTCAGAGATACGATGATTCTAGTCCCAGTCAATTTGTTTTATTGAAAAAACAAAAAAACAACTGAAATGTTAGACATACTATTTTCATGTCTTTCTATTCGTATCAATAGGTACTTTTTGCTTAACTTACGAACGTTGAATGCAAATTAACTTTATTGACAAAAGAAAATAACGTCATTAATTTGGGGGAACATGTGGCTGATTATATGAAGGAGGTATATTCCAGTATTTTTGTTTAACATATTAACTCACGAGAAAATGTTCGTACATTTATCATCTACTATTAATTATTTTTTGATGATTAGTCTAAAACATTCAATACAACCATTAAAAAGTAGTTCCCATCGTCAGGTATCGAACTCCCGATCGCCGGGTGCCCGCACCTAATCAAAAATACGAAGCGGTTTAGTCAACTAGGCTATAACGGATCCACGTGAGTGAGTGTAAAAATAGCATTTAAAAGACTCGGGCAATGGGCGGGACTTATCACAAGAGACCTTGACTGCTTTTGAGATGTGAAGCGCATTGCTGTAGGAGCCATGGTTCGCACTGTTTTAATGCGTCTCGAGGTTCATCCCAGCATGCATTCCGATTGCGGCAGTTGAGCTAAGGCAATATTTGCGTATCCATGAATTAAATCAATCAATCGAGGTCTGATTTTGACTTATTTGTCCATAACGAGTCCTCCAGAGCAATTTTCCACCTTGTACGATGGTTATTATTTCTTTACTTCTATTTTTCAAATTTGAGGTGGGATAATGGCAGCTTCTCAAGAACACCGAGGTAGGCGATCTTTTGCACCAACGAACAGAAAACTGATGGCGAAAAATAACCAATCAGAACCTCCCAAAAAAAAGAATTTGCCCAAAAACGGAACTTCGTGGTTCTGCACAGATTTACCAGTCAGACACGACATCTCAAGGTGGAAAAAAACTCGCTGAAAGCGAATTTTACAAATCAACACAACTTGACGCAGAGACATGATTGGCTAAAAAATACAACGGTTTTTGATACATCGGAAAATCAACCAAAAATCGGAGACTGGGCGAAACGCTCAAGGTCGCAGAGGTATAGGGAATCCCATAGCGATAGCAACGGAACGATTGTAATATCATGGGAACTCCGTTCCCATGACAAAATGTTTAACACAAAGCAAATGTTCTTGTATCTACCCATGAAATTAACCAATAATTAGCCAGTTAATATTTAATTTTTCCTTACTTAATCCTGAAACTCAAATGCGACCTGTGTGATGTAACCTAGCTTCCAGGTGATGTCACTTAGCTTCCAGGTGATGTCACCTACCTTCCAGGCGATGTCACCTACCGTCTAGGCGATGTCGCCTACCTTCTAGGTGATGTCGCCTACCTTCTAGGTGATGTCACCTACCTTTTAGGCGATGTCGCCTATTTTTTTGGTGATCAGTTTTACCAGGGTTTCCCCGTAAGCCGCCGTGATAAGAAATGCTGGTCGGTTCACACTTGGTTTAAGTCTCAATTTACGTCCCTTTTTGAATATTATTCAAGGCTTTATTACATTATTGGGTTCTTAATGGCTTTCACTACCTGTTTAAAGCAAAATTTGCAAAAATGAATGTTGACTGAATTAAAAAATGTCGAAAAAACACAAGCAGTTCGTGATTTCTCCATAAGCCACCATGATAATAAGTGCCGTTGGGTTCACACTTGGTT